>NC_141257.1:6678313-6718313 GCF_054856555.1 Leptonotus elevatus
TTATTGTTAAATAATCAGATTAGTTATTCCTTTGTACAACGTTATATGTCTGCCTTTGTAAGTTTTATACAGATGCGCAGTGTTTGTTTTTTTTTTGAGGACTGTTAATGTTCTTAAATGTTATTAATAAAGATTGCGAAGATTGGATTAGTTGTACTTTTTTGAAGAATTCAGTACTTGTTGTGTTCCATTCTATCATAAGTTGAGTTTCAGGTATAAAGAGAAAAAAAAAATTCTCTCAAAACGAGGTCTTTATTTTTCTGCATTTTGTAGTGTATAGAACCCCAAAAATGTATTTTAAGTTAATGGTTATTTCAGCGCAACTCTTTCAAATGGTAAACTGCCTTGTATTCCATGATACAGTTACAACTGTAAGTAGGTGAACGCACACAAGGAACACTACAGCTGTACTAAAAATTAATCAATCCCAATAAAAATACTTGCAACGTATAGTTATTTATTTCATACGTCAGAATTGTTTTTTTAAGCCACATGACTGCCTGCAGTTGCTTTAAGAAGTGAGGCCAAAGTGTGAAACCGGTTTACATTTCTCTTGAAAGGAAGGCTCGACTAATCTTTCCTTAGTTTGCATGCATGCATACAATTACATTCACACAAGTGCATGCACATTCACAAACATATGATTCAAATATGTTCCCGTGTGTAAGAAGGGAGTCTATTAAGATAAATTTTCCACCTGACTGGCTTCAGCTTCATCTCAATGAGGAGCCTCTGCTTCCAATTATCCCTCCACTCCTCATGGGATGGAGGCAAGAGAGACCAAGACGACACAGGACGATAACGGCGGAAGAAGAAACACGGGAGAGAGACGGTAATAATCAGGGCGGGAATGTACTGTAGAAGCTCCGGCCATGAGAAGATGAATCATCATCATCTCCTTCATTTAGCACCGCTGCTATTTGGATTCACACTCCAACACCTTCTCTCACTCACACGCGTACAGGTTGACTCATTTGAACGTCTCCGTTTGAGTGTTTTTGATATACCTTGTAAATATATGCACGTTAACGGTTGTAAGCAGGCAAAGACTGAAGGAGGTCATTCATCCGTTAAGTCTCATCGCTCAGCCTGTGCGTGTGTGTTTCTGCGTGCGTGCTCTCAGGATGGAAGAGGAACAGAGTGCTGAAACAGCTGATTTTTTCCGGCAAGGGGGAAAAATAGAAAATTAGATAGAGCAGCAGGATTTTGATGGCCAACTGGAAGGGAGGTATTAGACAATAAATGATAGGTTCGATGAGACACAGGGACACACAGTAATAAGTGTTGACTTTCTGTGGATGTGTGTTTGCGTGCAAATATAGATTTTTGGCATATGGTTTTTTATGACCAATTAAAATAGCTAGATAGATACTTATTCATCCCGTGGGGGGAATTAAATACCATATTTGGTAACCTGAATGCCTCACTTTGCTCAGCAGTTTGAACAAAAGATAATTGATATAACGGCAATATCGTAATATTAGAATTGCCACGATATTGTCGTCATTTCATGATATTAAAAGCAGCACAAAGGTCAAGTTGTATTCCATTTATGCATTTCCAGCACCCTCTGGTGGTTAGTTTTTTTTGTGCAGTTTAATTTTAATTAGGCATGTTATTAATGGCCACCTACACTTAGGACCCTCGGTAATCGCCAGATGAAGGGTTTGAGTTCCTCCACAAATGGACTTGATTCACAATGAGTGAGCGCATCAGCGAGTAGATGCCTCAATATTAAGTATTAATAGTGACCATAGGTCATTTATGTACATTGAGGTCAATGTTAGCTGTTCTATGTATAATTACGATCTCAGCTGATTCGCATTGTATAGCGCTGCTAATATAGTTACATAAAAATGTGGCTTCACTTTTATTGTTATATCTACAAAATACCGCAGTTTTTGTGTTGCTCGTATCATTAATCCCATTACCATAGTGACCTCACCTTATTAAAGCGTTGTTGTTACCCTTGTTATGTTGTTTGTCCTGCTCGTACAGGTACATAAATACAGAGTGGATTTGCATTTGTTGTTTTAGCCTTTTATTAATCAGCCGTGAACAGCCAAGCATCCACCCCCCAACCCAATGGGTCCGCGAAAGTTGTGTAGTTGTATGAACCGGACCACTGTCCTAACGTATCATCCTTAAATCGAACCAGACCATTTATGCTCTAGAAAACGGAAATAATACATTTATGCTTACATGCAAATGTTTTCCTTTGTTATTTTTAAGGGTATGACGCATGCGAAAAAAAAAAGAAAAAAAGACGACGACGCATCCCAAGATTTAAAAAGCTGAAGTTCAGTTTGAGTGCATTTGTGTGACTCATTACAAGCTCCGCACTTGACTGGGACTGAAGCTGTTGGAGGTTAAACTTAATTCACACAACTTAATTCCTACAGCTTATAAGAAGAAATTCACAACCAATTAGTCTGGCTTTCTTTTGGCCCTTCTTATCGTTTTCACGTCGGGGCAACTGTAATTTATAAAGTCACTTTGCCCAAGGCCGGGATCTTTGCTTTGATGTAAGCACTGGGAATTATTTCCATTGAATTCTTAAGTAAAGCAAATAGGTTAAAACTACTCATTTGGAGTCCACTGTTTATTTTCCTTTAGTTTGGCACCACTCATCACAACGCTCAGAAAGTCCGGAGGGCATGCGGTTCACACAGCAGAGGTGAATTTGATTGTAGCTGGAGGCGAGAGGAATTTGTAAACCTCAGGCAGGGCTCCCTGGCCATTCCGCAACTCATCAATGTTTCAAAGAACTTTTCAGAAAAAGGATTCCTTTCTTCCTCCATCAAGAATCGCACGCAGCAGCTCGTCAATATTTATAAATGCGTGACATCACAGGGTGTGAGTGGCGAGAGTCTCTCCCACGTCACGGTGCCGAGTGCTGATGGTGAGATAATCAGCCGCAGTCAGCGCCCACTGAGAGACGAACCGCAGTGAAGTCATTAACGAACCAGTTTCTCCACAGTGACGGGGGAGCGGCTGCATGGTAAAAAAAAAAAAGCGGAGTGAAGGTAAATGCGAGAGAAAGCAAGTCAAGGTGTGAAATTAGATCAAGTCTGCGCAGCTTCGGAAAAAGACTGAATCATCTGCGTTGGTCGTCAATGTGGCAACACGCTACTGAGTATTTGTCATTTGCTCAGCAGAATTGGGAAAGTCATCAACGGCGGAATTAATGGACTCATGCATGCATGTGGATGAGTGGAGGAGTTCCAGACGAGTGCACACAAATGGCACGGCTTCACCAGAGATAACTTCCCCATGGAGTCTTTAATTAGATGCCGGCCTTTGTCTCATCATAATTTGTCCAAATTAAAATGAGAATTGTGCATCGTTTTCATCACTGTGACGTTCACGTTCGTTTATAGAAGGATGCATATCAAATTTGAATTTACCGTGGGATTAGCTATCCATCCGTCCATCCATTCACCCATCCAAAGACCGACTCATTTTTTCACATAATGATAATAATAATAATAATTCATCAGATTTATATAGCGCTTTCGAGACACTCAAAGACGCTTTACAATGAAATGAATCAATTATTCATGCACTCATACATTCACAATCTGGTGGCGGAAGCGCGGCCGCCAGTGTGCGCCGACCACCAGCAAACATTCGCACCATTCAGGCACCAGTGTCAGTAGCACTGGAGGCAATGCGTGCGAAGTGCCTTGCCCAAGGACACGACGACACATGACTTGGGGAGAGTGGGGATCGGACATCCGACCTTCTGGATGCTGAATGACCATCTCTGCAGCCTGAGCCACGGCCACCACATACCTTTACCATCATCCATCCAACCATTGTTATATCCATCTATTCATCCATCCATCGATTCATCCATCCATCTATTCATCCAATTTGTCCATCTATCTTTTCATCTATCCTACATCCATTGATCCACCCATCCTTCCATCAATGCATCCATCCAACCATCCATTCATCTATCCAATTCATCCATCCATCAATTCATCCATTCATCTATTCACCCATCAAAACATCCATTCGTCTTTTCACATACCCTACCATCCATCCAATGTCCTATCATCGATCTATTCATCCATCCATTCATCTCATCCATGATCCATCCATACTTTAATCTATACCACCACCCATCCGTCTCCATTATATTAATTCATTGTTCTATCAATCTATTCATCCATCCATCTATCCAATTCATCCATCTTTTCATCCATCCTACATCCATTGATCCACCGATCCTACCATCGATCCATCATCCATCCATCCATCTAATTTATCAATCCATCCATCCAAACATCCATCATCCATCTATTCACGTACCCTACCATCCATCATCCATCCATCTATCCAATTTGTCCAACCAACTTTTGATCTATCCACCCATCCTTCCATCGATCCATCCATCCATCATCCATTCATCTTTTCACATACCCTAACATTCATCCAGTCATCCATTGTTCGGTCTATCTATCCATCCATCCATCCATTCACCAATCCAAACATTCATCGTCCAGTCATCTTTTCACATACCCATCCATCCGTCCGTCCATCCTTTTCAGGTAGCATTAATGTCCAGAATTGACATGAAGTACAACTAACACATGCACACACAATTCAAAGCATCATCTGGCCACTGAGCAAGTTGCGTGTGGTTTCCCTTCCCCGGGTATCTGCACTCCACGACGAGTGTGTCGCATTGCCGTGATGCCAGCTGCATTTGGTCAGCACTATATGCACATGCCTTTAAGGCAACACACGGAACATAAGCTGCAAGTTTAAGGAGACTGTTAAATGAGTCATATTGTGCAGTTCCTACTCGTCTTAAAATTAAAATACCCCGAGTGTCATATTTACACCGTAATGATCCATTTTTTTACAGCCTTGCTAAACTCACCCAAACCGCATAGGCATTCATAGTAAGCATTATCAAACATCAGTACAGAATCAATAAACACGCAGATTAAATATCTCAGAGACACTTTCACAAATAAATGAATTGGATCGTGTCCGTCCTTGTTCAGACGTACCAATTAATCATGCAGTGAACAAATAAAGGCAGGCAAATGAAATGTCACATGTCTGGAGCGGTACTTCTCTTGTTCCACACCAATCACCTTTGCAATAATCCTTGGGGAGAAAACAATTAAGGGGGAAATAACATTGATTGAAAGTCACGTAACTCATACGAGCAGGTAAGTGACGGAGCTTGTGATAGAGATACGCCGAAGAGCTGCGCCATCTGTTTATTCCGTTTTGTCAATCAGTGCATCAGTGAAGAGTGACTATGATACATTATGATTCATCAAGTGAACAAGGTGGGAAAATTAAGACAAAACAGAGCCGATTAAAAGACAAAAACACATGGATGAAGAACCATAACATCTGTTCTGCGTTTAAATTATTGTGTGATAAGCTTTCGTGAAATAAAAAAAACACTTGACTTTATATTACTTTTTTTGGGGGGCTGAACATCCCGTTCATAAATTATGATTTTACCATCAAATGCCCTTTCTTAGTAATGCTTTTATTATTTATTTTTCTTTCTTTTTTTTTTGTCTTGCTTTATTTAAATATTAGTGTCAAGGTCGCCCTTGTGCTTAACAAGTTACTTTTTACAAGGTGAAAAACTTGTTTTTTGAAGAAAAAATACAATGTTCTACTGCTGAATAGATAACAATGGAAATGAAAAAAAAAAAATTCTGGTGACATAAGAGTCTACTCTAGACTCTAGAAAAATTCATCGATTAATCAACGATTACTCGGCAGGAAATCACACATGCCATTGACTATACATGAGCAGCACACATGCATAGATCAGTCTCACACCATTTTCTGATTTAACTATGAAGCAGGCTATACATGCAATGCCACTATGACATCAAATCGCATATGAAATAGAGCATGTATGCATATGTGAATGTCTTTGACGTCTCGAACCCAGCATGAAGCTACAAATCCATATTTCTTATTCCACCATTAGGTCCCCACACACTGCGATGTTCACTTTCACTTCACAGGGGGGACACCAATAACAGACTCCAAACAAGGTTGGGCATAAGATCCGATTAACCAGCAGGGATAACAGGGACGCCGTGACCGAAGGAGTGTCCGAGCGCTGCTATTTACTTTTCCGAGCGGCACACTTCTTTGGTTCCCACAAGCATTGCTGATCAAACAGCAGCGGGGGCGGAGGGAGAGACAGCAACGGAAACGTGAGGAGAACAAAAGGATAACGATGAGATGTGGGGGAGCAAGGCATGGTGCCGTATGCATGCAACCAGAAACTGCCGCTGATCTTGAATTTGGGGCGGGCGTTAAACAAATCAGAACAGCAAATGCATTGACAAAGCTCTAAACTTCTCTATGGCTTTACAAAGCATCTTTTGTGGTTTCGCCAAGATAATCTGATCTATTTTAGTCCTCACCCTCTATATGTGCTGCTTTTCAGAATGTCTACAGAGCTGCTGGAATTATTTGGACCAGAGTTATTCAGAATCCCAGCTATGTTTACAACAAAATATGGCGTGTTAATCTTGACCTTGGTCACACCACAAGCATCCTAATTATGTGCCAGACATATCCTTTGGCCACAAGTTAGTGGCAGAGCTAATATATTTGAACCATTATCACATTTCGCAAGGTGTTTGGATCACTAATGAGGGGGATATGCTCCATGTCTCACAGAGGTCAGGAAGGCAAAAGGATGAGATCAAAGGGGGAAAATGTGCCGATGCAAGCGGGGGGGATACAAGACATGCTGGAAATTTTGAATTTTTTTTTTTTTAGTCAAGCTTTTAATGAAGAGTGTAATGATTATATTATATTATATTTATTAATATATTTCCCTTACATTATTATTACAGATGGGTAAAGTAAGTAAAGTATCAAGTAATCGATTTATTAATTATTACTCAATGACTTGATTACTTCAGGAATTATGATTTGATTACTCAATTACTTAATGAATTATGAATCAATTACTCGATTACTTCATGAATTATGAATCAATTACTCGATTACTTCATGAATTATGAATCGATTACTTCATACCTCACGATTTATGAATAGATTACTTCATGAATTATGAATTGATTCCATAATACTACAAGTGTTCAGTGGAACGAGTGAAACTGACTTCTGATGAGTCGTGTTTTTGAAGCAATTTTGACAAAATTGAGTTACATCAACTTGGCTGCATTAATCAGAACTTGAAGTGAAGAAAAACAACATGATCAACTACAGGCTAAATCCACGCAGACCGCTGATGTGGCAACCAAACCAACAACGGCATCAAAATAGGACAGTTCAGAATATTCAGAGAGAGGTTACAGCATGCTGAAAAAAATAGTGGATGCAATGAAACTCTCATCCCTACTAACAACAATGGGAAAAACGTGCAATAGAATCTGCTGGAACGCCCATTGAGGGATAGCGCAGGCCACCAAATCCACAAACACGCGAAACTAGACTTACTCAAGCACGGAAATGAAGATGTGCCCATTTTAAAAAATAGGCCAATTGTTTTGGTCTGGAAACTGCATATAAGTTTTTTTGCAAGGCTGATACTGATACCGATTATTTGTAGTAAAGGAAGCCTATAACCGATGTTTCAAGCTGATATTCATTTGCAGAAAATATTAGTGTAAAAAAATGTTTTTTTTCTTTTTGACAGAATTGACAGATTTGTTTAAGAATTTTAACAAAAAGTGCAGGGAGCTTCCAGGGTCATCAGCATGTGTTAAGCTAATTAAAAACTAAGCAAGTAAATAGTTCCCTGAAGTTTCCTACTGTAAATACATTTTGTCTATTTTTTTTAATTATAAAAAATAAAAAGTTTAATGAAAAGTTCCACTGAGCAACAAATGCAAGCAAATGTAGCTAATTTGTTTTTTTTGTCAAGATTCGTAAATGGTTTCAAAAGACAGTAAAAATAGTCGGATTATTTTTTAAATGTGTTCACAACAAGTAAAAACTGTCTGTGAACATCTTATAAATCCCAATGAAAACCCTAAATCCGCTATGTTCGCAAGCATTCCCCGCTCAATGAGATACCAGCTTTATCAACCTTCAGATTTGTATAAAGGCCGATGCCGATATTTGTCAAAATGCTAAATATCGACACAATAATCGGCCCTGCCGATAATCGGTCTATCTCTACTGCAAGAGCTGTTAAACCAAATATGTTAAAATTATGAAACTTTACATTATGTGTTGCATAAAAAAATCGCATTATAAACCCGGGTTTGTAAGCATATTCTTCACAACTTCAGAGTTGAGAGTTTAAGCCTAATAATTTGGCACGTTCCTCCAACTCATGAAAGTGACCCCTCAAGTCACAGATAGTGGCACATCCTTAAAGGGTTACGCCGTAAGATGTTTCTTTAATCTCTGCAGGAAACCATTTCATTCCTTGCCGCAGCTGAAGTGCATTCCGCGAAGACGCTTAATAGGCCTGAGGGTGGGAAGCCGTCAATAGCAATACGCACACAATGAGGCGCACGAGGGAGGTGGTTGATTATTTCTGTAATCGGAGCTCAGTAACTCTGTGAGCTGACACCCACAAATCTCGCCATCATTTCACTTTTCCTCCCGACGGCGTGGTGACGAAAAGCAAACTATCATTCTTCCCCCGCCCCTCTGTTTTTAGTAGGCTGCTGTGAAAGCTGGCCATGTTAAGTGGGAGCCTCTCAATTAACAGTCCAAGTTTAAAGGAACCATAAATCCAACACGCTGGGTGTGGATGTTAATATGTGACTGGCTAAATCAACTGCTGGGTTCACATCCGATAAAGGACGACTGATATTGGTGCCGGTACTGTACATCGTTACTTGTACTGGTAAGCATATTACTTCACCAGCCTAACAAATTGTTTTATTTTGTTTTTTAAATGACCACGTATAATAAGGCGGGTTTTTTTAACAACCATGTATAGTAAAAAATAAATAAAAAATACAATAAACGACCATGTATGTAGTAAGGCATTTTTTTAATGACCATGTATATATAGTAAGGCTTTTTTTTTAAACGAACATGTATAGCAAAGTGTTTTTATTTTATGAGCGTGTGTAGTAAGGCATTTTGTTTTTAAAACGACCATGCATCGTAAGGCGTTTTTTTTTACGACCATATCAAAAAAAAAACAGCCATGTATATTGAGGCTTTTTTTTTTTTAAACGACCATGTATAGTAAAATAAATTTATAAAAAATAAAATAATAATAACCGTTCACGTATAGTAAGGTACACACACAACATTGTACGTCAAAACTGAGTTACATACTCACCCACATACAAAAAAATATATATATATTAAAAAAATTAAAAAAAAAATTAAATAAAAAAAAGAGCAATGATGATGACATTACCGATTGAACAATACTGAGCTCTTTTAGAAAAAAAAAAAACTGAGTTACAACTCCTGAATCTCGACTATTTTAGTTCCTAATACACAATAGCTAAAGAATGAAATGCTGTTATCTATAGCGAAGGACTAAAGCGACGGACTAAAAGAAAAGACGCGTCCCTACATACATTGCGCGAATGCAGGCTGACACATGCACACGCATACAATGGCTCACATAGCATGCGATCAAGACGCACAGTGTGAACACGCACATGCAAAACTCGGCGCATTTGCATGACAGTGTTTACGTACGGAGGTCATTTCCCAAAGTGTTTGCTGTTAGAGATTAATGACCAAGGCCTTCACCGAGGTAGAATTATGTAGCTCAGGCAAGTCTTCAGTGCAGTACGTCACCCCACTTCTTCACCCTGACCCATCCAACATGGGATCTTTATAAGCTTGCATCATCGACTGACACATGCAATGCAGTAAGCACGAGCATGTTTTGAACTTCTCAATTCCGTCAGATGACTGCGTTAACCATAACATTGGCCCATAACCACGACCTGCACCCCCATGACAAACACACCAAGTATCTATTCCTCCCACACGCTCACACAAGCTTTTATTTTGACAGCTGCAAGGCTGACTGAAGTGCCAATGCTGCTCCCGGCATCGTCATCACGAGTGATTCTTATTTAGGTCCTATCCAGTTTGTGGGCTAAAAATATGTCAGTTCCAATGTTGCAGCAGCCGCTGCCGCCTCCTCTTTGTCATTTCCCACACAAATAGACCGGGTGCTTCCACATGAGAAACACATGTGGCTGTGCCAATGTTAAAGGCATCGCGCCAAATACAAAACAACAACTAATAGATGTGATTTTCTATTCTCTAATAATCAAACAAGCAAATAATAAAAAAATATTTCAATCTAAAATTGTGTTTTTAAATGCAGACAGAAAAATCAACAGCACACCATATAATCCGGTCTCCCTTTTATATTACTTTGGGTCGAACCGTGATACACGGCACTCAAAAATATATGTAAAATATTTTAGTATGTAGTAAATCCACACTTGTTCATAATGAAGGGCAAAGACAGGATGTCAGCTTTTCAGATTCATTTTATTTTCATTGATTTAATTCAGTGTGTATAAGGACCCCAAAATGTCACGTTAAGTCATATTTACGAAGTGGATTTTAAATACAAGGCAGTCAGTCACACAATAAAACATTAGAATTCAAGTAACAGCAGCGAGGTTGACTCGTAATGACGAGAAGGAACGTCTTAAAATACGGTGTGGCTTTATATATGAAAATAGAGCCGATCATTGACATTGCGCCGTAAAATACGGTGTGCCTTTATATATTAAAATAGAGCCGTTCATTGAAAATGCGCCGTAAAATACGGTGTGCCTTTATATATGAAAATAAAGCTATTTATTAATATTGCACCTTATTGTATTATGGTGAACCTTATATATGAAATTATGAAAATAGAGTCATTCATTGATATTGCGCCTTATAATATGGTGCGCCTTATAAAAGAAAATAAAGTCATTCATTTATATTGTGCCTTAAAATACAGTGTGCCTTTATATATGAAAATAGAGCCATTCATTGATATTGCGCCTGAAAAATAAGGTAGTGTTTGTTTTTTTTTTGTTTGTTTTTTAAGGGAAACGGGAATATTTTTCACCATCTTCGACTTATAAATAAACGACCTATTCCATGATGTCTGTTTTAAGCAGACTGACTCGTGTGTTTTCTGAGGTGGCACTGTGACTCACAAGGACATTGCTGCAGGAGAAAACCCCGCACCAGGGAGCACGAGCAGAAGCGCAGACATTCAGATCTCACTTCCTTAAGAAGACAACGCCGCAGATGTTTCACTGCTTTAGTAAGTGACTCGGGTTGTGGGGTCGCGCGCACTTATGGGGACAAATGTCAAATGTGAGTCACTGTCTCTGCCATGATACCAGACGTCAGGGTCACAGTAGTCAAAGTGTGTCTGGGTGAGAAGTCGCCAGGGGACAGGACCTCTGATGTCGTAGTCCAAGTGACTGATAAAAGGTGTCGGAGACCTTCTGGTCTTTTTAGCGACGGCCGCTTTCATTTGACGGTGATAGCTTCTGTCGCTCCAGCTGTATCGTAAGCCTGCTCCGCTGTCCACTGCAATACTTTCCTGGACGTTTGTTTTCCCAAATAAGATGAATATTTCTCCAAGTTTAATGTCATAAAACTGTCAGAAGAATGCTTAAATTAAGACGCATACTCAAATGACTATGTTGGTTGCTCTCAGCCTCAATGTAGACTGGAAACGACTATGATAGGCTATACTGTGAGATGCGAATCAGCATTCTCGTCTTTACTTAACATTTCAGATTTGATTCACAGAGAAAGTCTATGTAACTTTCGCTAATTTTAATATGAGGGGAACTTTATTGACAAGTACTTCAATTTTTGTTAAAGGTACGCTAAATCCAAGTCAACAAACACCATGCAGAACAAGGCTTTCAAAGGATTGCATGGGGATAGCATTGAGAGTGTGACAGACAATTTACACAAAAGGACGCATGAGAGATGGAAAGAAAATGACATGCGGCACCTTCAGGAAATGAAAGCACACGAAGGGCAGCTAAATTATCCCACTTATACATTTTGATTGTACGCAAGACTAATGGTAGAGTGTGAGGGTGAAAAGAATTGTTTGGATGTAACACTACTTCAGCAAAAGGTTAATTCAAAACAACCTAAAACAACCTCGGCTATTTGTTTATCACACTTGAGAAAAGAATACGCTCTCACGCTGTTCATTGAGAAATTATGTTTTTGCTCTCCTTATGAAACTCATTTGAACTGATCGCATTCAAACAGACCAGAAAACAGCTTTAAAAGTGCTGCAATAGTACTTTGTAGCAGTTAAGCATAAAACTTATGAATATAAACACTTCACTCTTAGCATATAGAAAAAAAGGGCACAACATTTTTCATGGATTCTTGGGTAACGATTAATGTGAAGGGCTACCAGTTAGATACGCACTTCTAAATAAATAAATAACACATTTGCTCAAATTACCTTTAATGGTGGTATTACTCGGGCAAGAAACAATTTAATTGGCCAATATTAGCTTGAAATTTGGCACAAAATAAACCTATTAACATAAGATAACGATGACGATGTTCAAACATCCTAACCCATAAAACACTGGCAGAAACCTTGCACGTGTATATCTATAAAGGAGGATTGGGTTTGTGCAGTACTTAGTGTGCTTCTGGCTGGGGACTCTGCCAGCAGAAACATGATTCTGCTCTAATCTTAACCCCCGCAAAACATTCCATGATGTAGTTACAGACTCTAACTAATGTAACAATGTTGCACAAATAAAAAAATACATATGTAAAACAAACCAAGCTGCACAGTATACCAAAAATTATGTAGCCATATGTTTGACATGATTGCAGTAGCAGGAGGGGCGGCAGTCGATCAACTGACTAACAACTAACTGACACAAGTTCACTGCCCCTCAAAAAGTGAACAATCCAGAACTCGCTGTATATCCCTTGGATATCCATACACAACAAACCCAAGAGGTCTAAACCGAAGAGGTGTGAAGGACAACAACACGACACAAATCCATAATGTATTTCTTCTCAAATATCTCGAGTTCCTGTAGAGCCAGCCAAGTAAGGCAACAGTGGCACAGAGTGAGAGCAGGGAAATATTGACAGCGAGATTCACTGTGAACCAAAACACTGTTGGAACTGAGAAGATCAATTTTTCCAGATGGCTTGTATAACACGGAACGTTTCAGGTCAGTGGGGTAGAAATAAAAGATAAGAAGCCAAATAATCCAAAACCACACGAATGCTGGGATTCCAAAAAATGCTTGTCGATTATTCTCACTGTAAATAAGTAACCCTGGCCTTCATACCAACTATGTCGGGCAAAAAAAAAGAAAGTGGTAGGACGAATATGCACTATGAATTCACATGTAGAACAGAAAATGGCGTTCTACAGGGTTCAATTCTGGGGCATATGCAGTTGTCATTGTATCTGCTCTGATATGCAATGCCAAGTTAGGCAATTCTAGTCCAGCACAACTCGCTATCTACCAAAACTTAAGTTTTGAAAAAGAAAAAAAAAGGGTTTGGTGAATGCTAATAGGAACCCCCAAAAAGCTTTCGTGTCACGTAGTGGCATTAGTGAGTCTTTTACCATGTGCAGTCAATAATTTACCAAACAGATTAAGAGGAATTAAGCACATTAAATAAATCGGTAAAAAACCTTCTACAAATCATGAAAGGAAATGGACTCTAATTAGAGATAATGCATGTGTGCATGATGCACTGCCAGATCTGCAGGCAAAAACACGACAGATAGCATTAGTATGCCAGTGAATAGTAGGTCCGTGGGTGCATCTTCAAATTGCAGCTAATATGAATAAAATACAGGTAATGCAGCACAGGGCTTGTCTGGTTTTTAACTTGTGGGCGTAATGCTGTTTAAAATGAGAACCTACACGCCCCAGTTTGGCACCGAGCGGGGTCTGTCAGTGCTTTTCACATATTTTAGTCTATGAACGACATCACAGTTACGAATGTTCACATTTGTGAGCTGAAACTGAAGGAATGTGCGCATGTTGGTAGAAACATCAATATTTTGACAACAACAGTGTCAAGTTTATATAGAAGATGAGATGAGCGCTGACTGCCATTAAAGTTGTAATCTGCTTATTTACAAAAGGCTATCCTGACAAAAAAAGAGTTTCAAACAAATATTTTATTTGTTTTATCATGATTATTAGTTTTATTGTTTTATATTTGTTTTTTCTGTATCAAGTATTAAAAATTGGGGCACCGCTTGGCGACCCAACAGACTTCTCCATCCGCTGATTTTTTTTACTTTTGCAAAAATAATAAGCTAACTAAAAGACTCTTATGGTAGTATTTTTTTTATCATCCCACAAACATCTCACGGCATTGACTTAGAATGATGGGGTGTAAATGATAATCATAGCTACCTCGTCCGCAGGTTCCCAGGACTGGACGGCCCATCATAAATAGACAAGATGTCAAAGTCTTCCTCCAGGGCGAAGCCTTGGAACACCAGCTGTATCCGGTTGTGCTCAGCTGCCACAATCACCCACGTGCAGTTGGCATAGTTGGGATAACCGTAAGGGTAGCCGGGGCTCTCTATCGTCCCGTTGAGACTGTGGATGGTGTAGCTGCAGTTCTGAGCTGCAAAGAGAAAAATAAAAAATTCATTATAAAATTGGTTACGTGTAGTGTATGCTTTCTAAAATTTTATTAAGCTAAATGTGTGCAAACATTTGATTGCATTTCATTTATTTCAGGCGGCGGCCAATATAAACAAGGAAACCAAAGCATGATTTTCCAATCAATACTTAATTACTTCACACACCTGCTTCCTATTCACACCTGAGACATTGATAGACTAATGAGGAGGGAAAATGACTAACTGTGCTCAATTTGGACAATTGTTATTCAATTTTTGGACAATGTTTCAATCATTTAATTAGAAAGCCCTTTTTGTTAGCATAAACCGTAATTTAGGATTACTTTTTTTTTTTTTTTTGGTTTGATTTAAGGTTGTAAAGGGTCATGCGATAACTTATACTTCTCTTCATTTAACCGGCTTTCATTTAACCAGGAAAAAAAAAAAGACCAAAGCAATCAATCACCATGTGTTTTTTTTCATTAACGCTTTGAAATAGGCCCGGCAAGTCAGTAGCTCGCCTCCCATTAGCATCAGGTCAATACTAATATCCACGTAAAACCTCCACATCCACCTCTACCTTATTTTTATACACCCAGTTAGGTCTGTAAGCTCCCTTCATTACGGGCCTCCATCAGACCGATCAATTGCTCATACAAGCAGCCTGATGGAGGACCTAATGGGGTCAGATTAGACTGCGAACCCCTTGTAAATAGTCAATCGTAGATTTGGGTGTGAATGACAAAGGACGGTCTGTGATCAGAAGGTGAATGCATTTCAAGTCATTTGTTATAATAAATGCTATCATAAAATTCCAGAGAGAAGAATGTAACAGGAAACCATATATAGGCCAATGGAGTGTATTTGCTCTTACAAGATGGATTAGGCCGCACGTGTTCCTGCAGGCTTAAGAAAAATGAAAAAAAGTTGAGTAAAGATATTTCAAAGCTTGAGCGTACGTGCCAAGTGGCCAACATTAGAATCAATACTGACACTCAATGTTGCTTTAAATACTACATAAGTGCTTTTAAAGTGGAGGCTTATTCACTCATCCAGAGGCAGGAACTTTATTCTCTGCTGAGGAGTCAACACTTGATGAACAACTCCAAGCAGTAAATAGAAAATAAAACACGGCCAATGTGTCTTTAATAATATACAACACAATCCACGGATGGCACGGGAGTGCATGTGGCTCGTGCACACGCCTCAGTGTTCAGAAGCGTACTGGCGCTAGCATGCTCGTACTAACACAAGTTAGTTTACTAGTGCTACAACACTAAGATACAAAATGTCGTTTTTTTGTGAGTTCAATGTAGAGCTATTAAAAGTAATCGATTATTTTACCAAATTAATCAACAATGATTTAAATTTTTTTATTTAAAATTGTCCAAATCCTCAGATTTGAGCATATTAACAGTAAATGTTCACTGATTTCTGCAGTTTTTGATGAAAGAAGAATAAGAATAAAATAAGACATTTGCAAATAGTTGTTTTTACTTTGGAAAACAATGACTAAACCGGTAACATAGTACAACATACCCTTTTCTTTTCTTTTTATCACTATACAAATACGAAGTATGAAATAAACATCAATCACTGGTTAAAGGGACAGTAATGTGAAAAATCAACTTTTTTGAGTTTTTAGCCATGTTAAAACGCTAATTCCTCACCAAAAACATCCCCAAAGTGGTGTTTTCCTCTATTCGCCCCTCTAGGAGAAAAAATCTGCTCTCCAAGCACCAGCCCCTACTGACCTGAGAAAACGACCACATGCTCACTTTGTGACATCATTAGGTGCGGGCCCACCCCCGCAACACCTCTGCAGACTAAATGCACGCTCGCTTTCTCTTAGACCTCCATAGGATAGTGACAAAAGTAGCCTTTTTCAGTAACTGAGCAAGCAAAACCTTTGTGCTGTTGAAACTAACTGAATGAATGTCGAGTGGTTAGTGCGCTTGCCCTGTAAGCAACAGGTTCCCGGTTGATGGCTTGCGTGGCCATTCAGACAAGTGCTCGAACGCAGAGCTACAGCAGCAGGCTGCAGCCGGCTCGCTCGGGGAGAGGCGGGGTTTTACTGAACCGGGCATTTTACTTCTCCGTTAGAAAAATAACAGCAAAACGCCTAGCATTTCATTTTAAAAATTGCCTCGCTATAATGTCAAAGGTAAGATTTAATCATTATATGCCTATAGCACGGCTTAAAATACCGTGATGTAATCCCTTTAATAAATGGTAATCAGGGGGGGGAAATGCGTTTGTAAAAGACTTCAATGCAAAATTAAAATGAATCCGATTAGTTGATTAATCGATTGAATAATCCATAGATTAATCGATTCTAAAAATATTCGATAGTGGTAGCACTAGTTCAATATAAACAGAGGCGTTGCGATGGTACTCTATTTTGCTTTGAAAGCTTAGCGGCTTTGATTACCCGAACCAGCACTCAGGGCAGGGATGAATAATTGAAACTTCACCTGAGGTGCATTATGAAATTAGCTGCTGGGGGCTGCTGACCTACACCGAAGCCCCTCAATGCAGATTTAAAGGGGAAGCGCCTGGACAGCAGTCAGCCCTCATAATATGCCGTTAAGTGACGTCTGGCTGCGTAGCAAAGTAGAATGTCACAATTTCCCAAGTTGCAAAACACCGTTTTCGAACCGGGTGTTTGTATTGGTGTGTCAAAATTGTAGTGTGAACGCGCGCTTTCATCAGATAGTCATGTTCATCATTCATTGGCCTGCGCGCCGCGGGCTACCTTGTGACTGGAATTAAACATCTCCAGTGTGCATGCTGGCAAACGCGTGCACAGGGAAGTGTGACCTTGCCTGTGAAGCACTCCAGGCCTTTCCTTGTATGTTTATTATGTGCGCGAGAAGAGCTATAGTGTTTGCTTTGCGGTGTGTGTGTGCTGCGTCACTTTGATGAATTTACAACCACTGTGCTGCACTACGTCAGGACACAGTGAAGGAGAGAGCCAGCAGAGGAGAATGAATGTTTGAAAGCAGGCTAAAGATGTCTAAAATGCTAGAATTTAGAGGACAGGAATCCAGGAGCTTGTATGAAGAGACAAATCTGAAAGCAATAAAAAAAGTGGCAGACTGGAAGAAATGAAAGTGAACGACAGCGGCTGTGTGAAGGTCAACGGGGGGGGGGGGGGGGGGGGGGGGGGATGGGGGGGGGGTTGAACGACGTCCAGCAAGAGTAAATGAGTTTGGAAGAGGAAAACATAAACAAACGGTATTTTCAAGCTTTGTTTTGCCCTTCGCCAGTTGAGGTCGCACGTGACCGAAGTGATATTTGAAGCAAGACTGCAGTTTGAGATGGAATCTTAGAGGTCTATTGAAGGAACTGGAAGACGATATGAGATGAGATAACGGTACTCTGATGTCTGTGTTACGATATTATATGACCAAGCTCAGAACTCAAAACCATTGAATCTTAAATCCATCCATTATCCGTAGCCCATTTTTGGAAAGAAAAAGAAATTAGATTATTTCCCTCGTGACCAGCGAAGCAGTATAATACCATAAGACACAAACGAAGAAGAGTTTCACCACTAAATGACTCTGTAAGGTGCAGTAACATTAGTCATTTTTCACCGAGGAAAAAGATACACCTGAGCCTTGGTCTATTGTCTGTCTTCATGTAATGAACGTATATTTGTGTAAAGGATTATAACCCCAACATAAAGATGCTATTCGTAAGCCCATCTATGGTCATTTGCACTGTTAGCATTAAGTTGGCAGACATACAAAGTGATGATAATGTGATGTGAAAAAAGTGGCATTCATTAATATAAATAAATATATATATATATATATAAATATATATATTAGAGCTGGAACGGTATTTGAAAACCGTTAAATCCAATCGCTTGAATAATTTCGGTTTGGTTAATAATTTCATATTACAATAGTAAAATTCTACTTTGATCTGAGAGTTGTTTTCCAACCTGTGGAGCCAAGGGACTTATTTTACATCAGAAAAACCTCACGGTAAACCAGCAAACAAAAATAAAACCTTTTTATACTATAAATAATGATCTTAACTCAGTTTAGTCACAAATGGACTTAGTGTGAAATCTGGGCTTATATAGTTGAACACAAAGCTTTTGCCATCCAATTGAAGAACAGTTATTTGTTATGCCTGCCAATATATTCCCCTGGCATAAATAGAATAATAATAATTTAACCATACCGGATTTTGTGAACCGTTCCAAGGGTGGAACGGTTCACAAAATCCACGATTCAGTTCAGTTTTGTGCTCATTGCAAAGTGAGGTGAGTTGAGTTTGCTGCCATTATTTGGTGCTTGTATCTTAGATTATTAATCACAAGTCTAAAGCAAAAATATTAATTGCTCCACCCTTCCTAGAAGACGTTCTCGATTTTTGCAGTGTGTAGAAAAGATGCCTGTTACCTCTGCTCAATTTTTTACAAATTTTTTTTCCCCATCATTTTTAGTGAGGAGAATAAATAAAGCAGAGTTGAGTTGAGAGCGTATGGGATTGTTTGTCCATTCATTCAGAAAAAAAGCAGTTGTGAGGTCTGAGGCAACCCGTGTTTACACAAGTTGAGCTTTCTTACACGCCAAACTCATCCGAGCATGCGTTTTATAAGCCTTGCTTTGTGCACTGGAGCCCTGTGATGCCAGAACAGAGGACATGTTTCCAGAAGAAAGAAAAAAAAAGCACTGAATTGTACAAAACGTCTTCATAAGAGTCACTGCTTCAAATTGGGAAGCCCACAAAAAAGAGTCGTTTATCCGCCCACTAAACTTAACAGGCACAATGCAGCCAGGCAGGTAACATTCTGCTGGCCAAGCCCAGACTTGTCCATTAGGCTGCCAAATAAAGATGCATAATTTGTCACTTCACAGAGCAACCTTTCCGCCGCGCTGGAGTCCAGTGACGGCGGGCATCCAAGACTTGGCATGGAAAGCAATAATGAGCCCAGTGCGCAACGTTTTTCGCCGGAGGAGGATAGAACTGCTGCAATTTATAAACACTTTGGGGTTATTTTGACAGAAGGAATACCACAAGATGACTTGTTGCAAACATGTCTTCCATGTGAATTCATTGAGCTCCGGAACACAATATTCATTCACAAATATTCTTCAAGGCCAATTACATTTGGATTTAAAGGCAGCAGTAAGTGAGGCTAGGATTTAAAGGAACTAAACACTTATATATATATATACTCAACAAAAATATAAATGGGTCCCCAGACCCCCCAATAGAACAAAACTGCACCTTTCAGAGTGGCCTTTTATTGTGGGTAGTCTAGGGCACACCTGTGCACTAATCATGGTGCCTAATCAACATCTTGATATGGCACACCTGTAAAGTGGGGTGGATTATCTCGGCAAAGGAGAAGTGCTCACTATCACACATTTAGACTGATTTGTGAAGAATATTTGAGAGAAATGGTGATATTGTGTATGTGGAAGAAGTTTTAGATTTTTGAGTTCATCTCATAAAAAAAAAAAAAATGGGAGCAAAAACAACAATTATATTTTTGTTGAGTATAAAATGGATGCAAAAATTTTGAATTTTTCTTAATTAATTTTCTACAAATATAATATTAATCAGAATACTGTGTTTAGACTAGTGGGGCTGTATAGAACATATTATTGTAAACCAAATGTGGGGGTTGACTTCCCCTTTAAGGCAATATTGGCATCACACCAAAAAAATTTTTTGAAACAACAGAGGAAGCAAAACACTGTTGTCGGTCTCAATTTACATGTTTGGGAGGGGCCACCAGTTTGAATTGGATTCCTCAATTTGCAAGCTACCATTTTTTTCATACACATTTTTCTGACTTGCCCAAAAAAAACAAAAAAAAAAACAGCACTCAAGATTGAGCAAACTACTAAAATGAGAAGAAGCACAGAAAATAGGTTGCAGTGCTTGAAGGAGGTGTGGGGGGGGGGGGGGGGGTCTGGTGTTGGCTTCCGGCTGGGTCATCTCTAACCAGCAGCACCAGCCAATAATCCCACCTCTCCATTTACAGAAGCATTCTACGAAATAGAGAAAGCGAGTCAATAGTGATATTATTTCCCCTCATTATCCCACTTGAGCAGCGGCATTTTTTATTCTGTGCTCCAATGAAGAACAGCAATCCTCAGCAGCCCACGCGCAAAGCTTAAAGATGATGAACGGAAAAACACCCCTTTCATAGTCAAAGGCGTGTTATGCTTGATGACCCCCCCCCGCCCCCCACACACACACACACTTCTCACAAAGACTCTCGTTTCCGTGGGAGTGTTTTTATCACTTTAACAAATTGTAAATCCTCTTGGAAAAACAAAAAAAACAAGAGGAAAAAAAAAACTGGCTTCATGCATGGTACAGTTCAAGAAGCCTCATTAACGACTCCCTTCATTGAAGACGCATGCTGTTGCCGTGGCGACAACACCAAAAAGCAGGCGAACGCGTCAAATCAAATCCCTTCTTTCAATTATTCATTATTGCCGCAGTCCGCCTTAACACTTAGCGTCGCACACTCGCACGTCCGCGCAATCAAATGCACATTCCGGGCAATGAAACCGTTTGGTTTCCTTCTCTGCTCATCGGCATCATTTGGTGTGACACCTCACTTAAAAATGGAAGTCAATTAGCGGCTCGTTTGCACTCTCCTCACATTTCGTATCATCATCGTCGTGGCGATAATGGGATGAGGAATATCAGGGGGGAAAAAAAATACAAAAGAAGCTTCTTAAAAAACTAAAAGTCGGCTATGTGAGCACTTAGGACAATTCTGGTCTTGAACTACTACTTTCCTTTTTTATTTAGGCATCTCGATGGCTGTTCAATTTCTTGTGGATAATCAATAGATTATTTGTATTCATTCTTTCAGTGCATTCTCATTGTGTAAGTCTATAGCAGAACTGACCACGCAGCTCAATTGATTTGTTGGTGCAGTAAACATTTTCCTATCAGAGTTTATGGTCTCAGTCATTACTATCAAGTCTTCGTTTGGCACGTCATAAAATTTTGTTTTTAGAATTATAGCTCCATTTAGAGGGGGGGATCATTCCACATGAAGCTGGAAATGCTGGAGGCGCGGCTACCATGCCAGTTGGAGAGCCAATCAGGTACACTCACGTATATATCCTACAATAATTCATTGACGGTCAGGTTTGAACTTCATCAGTGAAGCACATCTCCGATCGCCAATCTCCTGCTTTACATGCAATGTAGACCATGCTTTTCTATTCGCTTAATTGGAAGGGAATGGCAATTGCTTACATTAAATAGCAAAAAAAAAAAAGGTCAGCTAGTAAAATGCCAAATTAGCAGAGTTACACTGCGCTTTGCGTTAGATTTGTGCTGAGAACAAACATAGGGCCCTAAAAATCATATCGGACGCATTTTTGTAAAACATCTGGGTACTGTTAAACATCTGTAAAGTGTGAAAAGTTCTCAGAATTTTTTTTGACACTTGTACAATATACTGAGTTACGTAATTTCAGATCATCTTTTGCCCCCCCCAAAAAGTGTTTTATTCAGAGGAAATTATAAAATTTGCAGTTAATCGGAATTAAATTCCAATTTCCATTATTGCACTTCACAATTACAAAATCGGCATAATCGTAAACAAAAATAATAGATTATTAATACAAATTTTGAGTTGTTTAAATGTATGTATTTCCACATGTTTTATTTTAAAAAGACTAATTTAATAAATCTTGTTTGGTCTAAAAGGAACTTGCATAATTATAGTATTTCACAGATTATTTTTTCAGCGTTTAAATATTTTCTTGTTTTGTACCCAAAAAAAAAGATTGTTCTAATCGTGATTTCAATTATTACCATTGATTAATATTTTCTTTATAATCGAGCAGCCCTATCAAAGATTTCAAAACTTTAAATGTGCACATCTTTATTATCTAATTTATACTTAAATTAATAAAATATTTATTCCGAAAAGAAAAAAACCATCTACTCCCAAGTGGAGGCTGCCATTTACAGTGCATTCTTGCTTTCGTTCCAATTTGAAGAGGAGTGATTGCAAAAAAAGACATACCAGTTTTTCAAGGACAATGGATAAGAACAATTAAAGAACAGAAAAAAAAGCATTAGAGTCAATATATGAGCTGTTCAATATTAACACGATAAAATTATTTTTGTTTATTGACATTTATGCTACGTTAAATCCACATCTTTCTGAGCAAAGACCAACATGAAATGGTCTATTGTGCCCTTCACCAGAATTCCAATAAAAGTATCGAGGTGTTAAATGCAACGCGGTCACCCCTTTTGGACCGTGTTGCTGTATGCATACGTAAGCAGTGGGAGAGGGTATGCAGGGACGATCTCGTAACTGTTGGATATTAAACCCAAGATGGAGATGAGATCCAAAGGCCAGGTCATGAATGCCCCAGCAGGACTATACCATCTATCACCGAGAGATGGCTGCGGAGTACATGATCAATCAGCTCACTTCAACTTAGTGCGGCTCGCTTTAACCTTTCCAAGGAAGCAAGTTTCCCCTCGAAGGCTTGTATGTGTGAGACGTACGAAACAAAAGCAGTGAAATGAACCCACACAAACTTTTGTCTTAGATTTTGCTATGAAGGCAAGCTCCATATCAGCGGTTCGAGGGGGAACGTGTTTAACAGAAGGTATGGTGTTCCACAGGGTTCTTATCTGGGGCCTCTTTTGTTTTCATTGTATCTGATCACCTCTGGGTTCTATCTTAACTCATTTGCTCCCAAAAACGTATAAATATGTTCTATTTTAAATGTTTTAAGTGTCACAAAGACATATTTATACGTTGTTGTTTTTTTATGCTAGAGCATACAAAAGGCGTTGATGCCGCCTCTCAACTGCAAAGAACAGTTGAAGAAATGGTAGTTATTACACAAACGGCCAGCAGGTGGCAGCAGAGCTATATTCTAATGCTAATTGCTGCATAACAAAAACAGATAGGAATATACTTTTTTCTTAATGAAAAGAGAGACTCTAATCTTTCTTTTGGTAGGTTCCATGTTTTTATAGCAATAGAACACAATATTCTGTGGGCCTTGCAAAATCTGTCAAAATCAAGTAAAACAGCCGGGAGTGAAGGGGGTTGCTTCTGTGAAAATGGATGGGAGTGAATGAGTTAAGAACTGCTCTATATACATTTTTTTTGAGTACTGGAACGAGACGACAAACGCAGCAAGTTTTCTCTCCGCAATTACACGGCACCATTCCAACAAAAAGACCTCAGACACATTGCTTCTCGCTCGGGATATAAAGAGAAACAGCAGAGAAAAGTAACAAGACAAAGACAAGGACAAGTTACCTCGCCCTGGATCTAATCTCCCATCTCCGGGATCATTGCAGTCAGATAAGACCAGCAAAAGTCAGGAAGCCAATGAAAGCCTTTGCCTGAGCTTTGCGTCTTTACAAGACAACCCGGGCATCTACATCAGACGCTCTCTACGGGAGGATTTACTGAAAAGTCCCTTGTCTGGCGGTGACAGCAGCAAAACTCAAAATGATGTCTTTGGGAGCTCCTCTTCCACATATGGGGAGCACAAGGTCGGTATTGATTTGTTTTTACCTTAAGCTGGCGAGTTAATTTTGTGAAGTGTGACAGGAGTTGCAGAGCGGTTGCAACGGTCGCACAGACTGACATCAGCCGGCTGCCCGCAGCAACCAAACACCTCCAATGGGAGAGACTGCGGTAGGAAAGGCGAACATGCCAGTGCCAATGCACAGTGGAGAACACAGAGGTGATTGCACTGAAGTCGTGTCATATCAATTTCCGTGCAATACCGTATATAAATCTTTTTGCCGTGGTCGCTCCAAAGCACCAGTAGGGGAATAAATACGATACAAACATGGGCGCAATAAATGTAGTGTCGACAGATCATAACAATAGTGTACTCGCAGGCATATATTCATGGTAGCTTACTCATCTTTGCTGTAGCATCTCCATGTGCTGTTGACAGTGCCTTGCGAAAGTATTAGCCCCCCTTGGACTTTTTTTGTTCGCCACATTTCAGGTTTCAATGATATATATATATATATATACATATATATATATATATATATATATATATATACACACACAATCAACACCAAGTGGGACATAATTTAAAACAATTAACACTATTTTAAACTTTTTTTTTTTTTTTTTTTTTTTTTTTAATACCTTCACAAGGTACTGTATCTGCATTATACTGTTAGATTGTTATACATGATCCTAAATTTCCCAGTGAACATTGATGAATCCAAATAGGAATTAACATCTATGCATATGCAAAAGGTTTTGGTGTTGGTACAAATTGGAATTGTTCTGCTCCGGCGGTGGTCTGTGTTCTTCCATTTCATTCTCCTAGTTATGATTTGATTTATGCAAAATAAGGCCTTACTTAAACTGAAACTTACATTTCAGGGAAAAAGCTTTTATTCCATTTGTTTCCCCATCACTGAACTTCTGACTTGCTCCCAGACAGAAAAGTGCCTGCATAATATTTAATAAAATAAAACTATATATATTTTCCTCCAAATGCCATTAATGTCAAACAGCATTGTTTAGCGCTTAATGGCGGAAACGGCTGAAAGAACATTTGAATGTGATGTTCCTCCATCTCGGTGAGTGCCACTTTAATCAGTCAATTGCAAAAGAGCATTAGACTTTTAAGTTCAGAAGTTTGAACTCTGGATGTGTGTGCGCGTTTGTGTGTGTGTGTAAAAGTCAATGAGCCTGCGCATACGAGCGACTGGCTGCATGAATGCATTTATGAATATTTTGGGGAGAGTCTGCGAGCGTGCATGAATTAGTAAGCGGCTGTGAGTGTGTGATTCACCGTTGTGGCTGTGACAAAGCGCGACGACGGCGCTCGGACCATCTGGAAATGGATGACAGCGCGGCGGGGAGGGGCGAGAGAGGGCGGTGGCGGAGGGAGACCACAGAAATGGGGTTGAGGAGGGCACATCGGCAGGTGGGATTCGGAATAACAAAACGGTGCGACTCGAGGAAACATTCATGACCTGCCTGTCAACACTTTAATCATCTGAGAGTCAAGTAAGGTGACAGCTCGCAGAGGCACGCACTGCTGTTTGTCCAAATAGAAGCCTACTTAACTCATTCAAACCCCAAAAAGTGTTAACACATTTTTCAATACTTTGCCCTTCACTCCCAAAAACGTATTTAGACGTTGTATTTTTTTATTTTGTTATGCAAGAACATACAGAAGGCTTTGATGCAGCTTCTGACATGAAGTGGTGGCTTAAAGCAATGACAGTTATTACAAAAAAAACGGCCAGCAGGTGGCAGCAGAGTATAAGAGATTAGCCAGCGCCATGTTGCAACAAGCTCTTTTTAACAAAGTTAAATTCCACATTCCAGGAATGTGAATATTGATTAAACTTAGCTATATTCTAATGCTAATTGCCGCAAAACGGAAAAAGATACAAACACGCTTTTTTTTCCTGATAAAAGAAGAGACTCTAATTTTTATTTTGGGGGTGTTTCTATAGCAATAAAACACAATCTTGTGTGGGCCTTGCAAACTCAGTCAAAATCTAGTAAAACAGCCGGAAGAAAGCGAGCGCTCCAAATTGATCATTTACTTATTGTTAAATAGACTTAGCTAGATTTAGACTTATTGTAAGCTAACATGTGGCTGGTGTGTCCCAAAGGAGACCAAAAATGGAAGTATGAGAATTTTACCTGAAGCCTGTGATATATTGACACAGAGTAGGAGTGGTATGGGTCTCTCAACCTGAAGGTTCTGTTGAGGGTTTTTTTGTTTTTGTTTTTAATATTTTACTCTCTTCCAAGTATAACATTGACTCTGTTTAGACTGGGACCGAATATAGTCTTTTTCAGAGTAAAATTTACCGTGAACCTACAAATTGCCTGATAAAAAATGTTAAACTTTCAATTTAGACATTGGTAAACTGTTTGGAATTTACAACAACAACAACAACAAAAAACAATCCCAGACAAGCCCCCAATTTGCTACGACCATCTCTGCTAGAGAAAATGGAAGTAACACAAACCAATGTTTTAACCCTCGTAACGTAATGTAATGTTTTAATCCTCTTTTAACCACTCAAAATGTACAGTGGCATCAGACCTATCCATACATCTCTCTAAAAAAAAAAAGACCTGTCCATACATGCATAGTATTTATTTATTTATTTATTTGACATGCCCTCTATGAACAACAAAAGCAATATTGTGCTGCTATGAAATTGGAATATTTTATATGATGTCATTAGAGCCTTGAATATGTTAATAAATCAGAACAACAACATTTTTTAGGAACTCTCATTTTTTTTGACAATGGCAATTTTCAATGGTTTTACCCCAATCGCCGGCGACAGCAGCAAACCAGGAACGAACGTGAAACCAGTCAACCAATCAGAAGCAGAAGTCGAATTTGCATATGCAGACAAGGCAAACGAATCAATCACACAATAGGGCCAACGCCCTCTTAATAGTTACTTTGCATCTCTGCATTGTCTTTTTTTCCTGCTTATTGGCACAATCTCCACAAATATTCTGTATTCCAGACACTCCCGAGTTTTGAATACAAATGTTGGGTTAAGCGTTTCTCAGCTCCCCTTCCCTGCGTTTATTGCTCACCGGTGAACGCGAAGAGCAGATGGGAGATAGCATGCAACGGAGCATGCGGCAGATTGGAGATTGAATGTAGCAGGAGGACAGGTGGGAGAGAGGTGAGATGAAGCAATGGCAGCGGTAAATGCATCGGACATATGGGAGTGCTTGTCCAATGTTTTGGCCAATATGTCCTACGGGAGATCAATAGGGACATCATTTTAGGAGCATGCCTCCACGAGAATGTAGATTTTGGATAAAACATAAAAGACTTCTGTAAAATGCAGTAATACACCGACATCAGTGCCTTGGTATGCTTTTACTTTGAAGTTGTTTATGGCAGTCCACGGTGGTGTGTGGCGGCGAACTTAATCCCGACTGGAAGTTGGATTGTTGGAGTTCAGTTTAAGTTTAAACTGTTTCCACCAACACTAAGATGTCATCCTGAACTCACGTTTAATCTTTAATTAAGGACACTTTAAAAAAAAAATGTAACCCAATGAATTACGAATGTGGCGCCTGTTCCAAGCGTTAGCGGTTAGTCGCTAACAGTTAGCCTCTGAGTTTCTCAAATGTGCTCTTATAGCCGGCAAAATCACTACTTTGATTTTGATGTCTCTCACTTTTAACTTTATTTAAAAAAATTAAGTTGACTATCAAAAAAATATAATCAATAGGTTTGTTATTAACTCTTTGACTGGCATAAACGTTATAAAACGTTTAGCATAAACCTAGGGAAGGGCGCCGAGGACGTTAAAAGACGTCCCCTATGTTTTTTTTTTTTTTTTTCAAAAACGGGTGCAGGAAAGCCTTGGGCAGCTGTGCTGAAAGTATCAGGCAGATCTGATTAGTCAAAGACTCGTTTTGGCCCCTAGAGGGCAGCGATGACTCTCTTTGCACAAGGTTGGATGGGCCGCCCACCGTGGGCGTCAGTAGAAGACGTGAGGCGGAGCTAGAGTGTTGAGGAGACATGGCTGAATAAGCCCACAATGGCTGCCCAAGCAACCGGTTGCAAGCAGCTCACGCTTGAGCATTTTTTTCAAAGACGGAAAGCATCAATCAATACTAAAAAGCGCATTGATGTCAACGATGATGATGACTCCGAGCTCTACGCCAAAGTTGGAAGCTTTGGCGTGACTGTTATGAACACGTAGTAAGCCTCACCGGCTAAGCGCGGCTAGCGCGGCTAGCGCTGCTAAGGCCGGAAAACGCGCACAATAGCCGGCCGGGTACTTCTGCACAAGCGGACATTCGATCGGACGATGGAGAGTAGTCGAAAAGCATCGACCAATGCACATTGATGATGATGATGATGGTCACTCCCGAGGTTGACGCCGGAGTTGGAAGCTATACGCGGCCGTTATTCTCTCGTCATAAAGCCTCACCGGCTAGCGCTGCTAACGCCGGAAAACGCGGAGCTGCACAAGCGGACATTCGATCGGACAATGAAGAGTACCCCGAGTCCAATGCATATTCATCGGAGGAGCGGGTACAGTCTGATCACGGAGAAGACACTGTTTCTGGACTACGATGCCACCATGAATGGAGTGGATAAAATGGATCAGAACATCTCCTACCACCCGGTATAGCAACTGAAGGACGCGAGGAAGCGAGACGTAACACCACCGTAACGTAACCGTAGCATGATCCTGATATTAGACTTGATGACACACTGCAGTATATACTTGCTATTCCCCGGAAAAAAACGGCCGGCAAGAAAGTGGCGCACGCGAAGAGGCAATCTTGTGCAAATGCTGTTGCGTCTCCTTGCACGCAGGAGAGTGTTACAAAAAGAAAAACTGTCGTTGAAACATCCACATATTTGTAAATAGCACCACAGTTGCACACATTTGTAAATAGTTTGCCAAATTGTTGTCAAATTGTTACACTGTTGAATGTAAATAAACGTATTTTGCTATCAAAAAACACTTTTTCATTCTTGGTGGTAGTGTTTTATAGAAGTAAAGCACTATTTAGGTGTTTGTGGCATCATTCATGGACAAAAAGAAGTGTCAAATTCACTAGAATGCATGAAATAATATCGTTTCACTAAAAGCTTGATTTCTCCATATTTTGGTCCAAAACAGGCGAAATTGGGTCAAACTAACCATTTTCTATTGTTGATTACTAAAGAACGGAATAAGGTAGAAACAAACTTTTTTTTCTGATGAAAGATGAAAGTCCAATCTTTCATTTGGTAGTACGTGTGTTTCCATAGTCCAAACAGAACATTTTCTGTGGACCTTGAAAGATCAGTCAAAATGCTTAAATCGGCTGGCACTGGCGGCATCCCTTTTCTGAAAACGTCTGGCAGTCAAAGAGTTAAGTTAAATAATTTCCATTGGGTTATCTGTATACCCCAAAAAAATTCTATATTTTCAGCCCTAACTGGAAGTTAGATGATATATTTTAGAACAAGACTTGCGCTGGCATAATGGCTGGAAAATTAGTTGCAATGCAATATAGTCCTGGAATTTTTGGGCCAATTTTCTAACTAACACCATTTCAGTCATGCCATCACAAGGGCTGCCACCGATGGCGACATATCAACGGTGTGCGTCAATGATAAGGTTTTAATTAAGTGTTGATATTATCGCTTTTTAAATTGCACAATGACGTTAATAACATAATCAGTCAGTGTCACGTTAATCTAATTTCTGTTGATGGACCTGATACAGCAACTAAGATTAATGAAAGTAAGAGTAACAGTACTTAATAATAATAGTAAAAACACGGCAGATCAGCAAGTCTGACCGAGATTTGCCTTCAGTTGACTTCCGCTGGCACATTCCCTTCATTTAAATGAGTCGCATTTGCTTAATTTACTATGAAATTAGACGCAGAAATCTGATCAGATCTTGTCAGATAGGCTTCTAAAGTGTGACTGTGTCTAATTGGGGGTGCAAAGCCATAAAAAACATTGGAGAAATCCCAATTTCAAGAGCCAGCTTGTGATCCAGCGAGCAGCAGCTGCTTTGCTGGGCTTGTTGGCTGCTCGAACTATCCATGGTCCTGAAAATTAGTGTGGCAATTTTACGTTTTGTACAAAAGCTAATGCTGACACAATTATTGGGTTATTCAAAAGACTTACTTTTTTATTTATTTATTTATGTATTTATTTATTTTAGTTGAAGGTCCATAAGACTTATTCAGTAATTTCATTCATACGTTTTCGGCCACATGAGCTATCCATGGTCCTGAATTGCACTTGCAGTACATCAGACATCAACACTTGCCAAAAACAGTGCTTGAACTTGTAGTAGTAGTAGTATTAGTAATTGAAGTCGTTTGTTAAATGTTCGCCTGATATTTGAACGTTTTCTCTTGTCACGAGGAAATTTTTGACATGTTCAAAATCTACTTGCAACAAGAAAAAAAAAACATTAAAACTGTTAGTGAATGTTGATTTCACATTAGGGTTCGTTATGACCACTTAACGTCCGCTAAATATTCACCAGTGTCTGGTGAATATTTAGCGAATGCTGCGACCTTGAACGAACCCTGATGTGAAATCAACATGTGTTAGCTCATTCAAGGTCGCAACATTCGCTAAATGTTTGTCTAATGTTTTAGCAGTTTTTCTTGTTGCAAAGATATTTTTAACATGTTAAAAAAAATTACGGTTTTCTAAGACAAAACATTGAAACAGTTGGAGAATGTCTGGTGAAATGTTTAGCAAATGCTGCGACCTTGAACGAACCCTGACGTGAAATCAACATGTGTTAGCTCATTCAAGGTCGCAACATTGTCTAAATGTTCGCCTAATGTTTTAACAGTTTTTCTTGCCGCGAAGACATTTTTAACGTTATCTTTTTTAACATGTCAGAAATTTTCTTGCGACAAGAAAATCGATTAAAACATCAGCCAAACATTTAGCCAACATTGCGACCTTGAACGAACCCCGACGTCGCAAATGTTCGTCTCACAGTGGTATATGGGCTTAAAACGAAGCATTTTCGGAAAAAAATAACAATGAACAAACCTGCTCTAAAAACAAATGAATGAAAACTAAAGGACTATTAGAGAAAAAAATGAAAAATCCTGCGCCTGTTCTATGACTGTGCAAATACAAGCCAATGCTGTGACGTTCAAGAAAAATCTTCCAGCCTGTACAGCATTTCTGCGTGTTGCATCATCATCATCATCATCACAGCACGCAAAAAAAAAACACGCAGCGTGATCAGACACCTGACTGCAGACGTCATCCTCACTCAACCTCCCTCGGCCTCAGGTTCTCCCCTCCGCGGGTTTGAGCTCGATTACCGTTTATTGAGCGACAGGTCCTGCGGGAAGGTTGTTTTTGATCGCTTGCAGCTCTCTTTGACACATCTCTATCTCGACACCTCTTGAGAGCGAGCACACAGAGAGGCGGCGATATTGTTTGACAAATGAATACCTTTTATGCACCCGAGGCGAGACGACTGTGAAGAAGATTTTGCTTGTTTGAATGAGTCTCATGTTGGGACAGCATACACGGGGGCCATAGGCATGATTTTGTCCGTCTCGCTCTCAGCTAACGTGTAGGACTCTGGTGCCCCTTAATGGGGGGATGGGGCAACTGCCGGTGGCTCTTATGCAGGGACGCCTGCACTAACACTACGAGTGTTCACAGATAAGCAAGGTCTGCGTTTCTCCAGTGGATTCAACTGAAGACTTCAAACAAATAGCAAGTTTGGTCACCTGGTGGGTGGAATTACATTTCAATCAGAGAATCGCTGCATGTTTCGCTCGCTTGTGGATTTTGTGCCGAGAGTTTGAGTTGTACTGCTATCAAATCCACTATTAACTATAAAAGACAACATCCAACATCCTATCCAGCCTGTTTCAGATATGTCCCTCCTCCAACACGCCTGATTCGTAAGATTAGGATCACAAGGGTGGCTAGGGGTGCTCGAGGACCGGACTTGGGCAACCCTGATGTACAATATATGATCTACAGCAGGAGTCTCCAAGTCTGGCCCGTGAGAGACCCTATCCAGCCTGTTTGAGATGTTTCCCTCTTCCACCACACCTGATTCATATGACTAGGATCATTATCAGGCCTCTACAAAGCTTGCTGATGAGTTGAACATCTGATTCAGGTGTGTTGAAGGAGGGGGCATCTAAAACAGGCTGGATAGGGGTGCTCGAGGACCGGACTTGGGCACCCCTGAAGTACAATATGTGATCTAGAGTAGGGGTCTCCAAGTCAGTTTTGATGTTGCCATCCTCCAACACACCTGATTGATATTGATCAGGATCATTATCAGACTTCTGCAATGTTTGCTGATGAGTTGATCATTTGATTCAGGTCTGCTAGAGTGGGGAGACTAAAACAGACTGGATCGGCACCAAATGATCGAGAGCAGGGGTCGCCAAGTCTGGTCCTTGAGAACCACTATCCATCCTATTGCGATGTATCCATCCTCCGACACACCTGATTGAAATGATCGGATCAGGCTTCTGCAATGTTTGCTGATGAGTTGATCATTTGTTTCAGGACCGGACTTGGGCATCCCTGATGTACATTTTATGATGTAGAGCAAGGGTCTCCAAATCCGGTCATCAAGAGCCCATACCCTCCTCCAAAACATCTGAATCAAATGATCAATTAAGCAATTTCAACAGAAGCCTGATAATGATCCTGATCATATGAATCAAGTGTGTTGGAGGAGGGAAATATTTCATAGGCTGAATAGACCGGATTTGGAGACCCCTGTCAGACTTCTACAAAGCTTGTGGATGAGTTGTTCCTTTGATTCAGGTGTGTTGGAGGAGGCATACATCTAAAACAGGCTGGATAGAGGATCTGGAGGACCAGACTTGGGCACCCCTGATGGACATTTTATGATCTAGAGCAGGGGTCTCCAAGTCTGGTCCACAAGAACCAATGCCCTCCTCCAACACACCTGGATCAAATAATCAGGATCATTATCGGGGTTCTTTGGGGCTTGCTGGTGGGTTGATTATTTGATTCAGGTGTTTTGGAGGAGGGCATTGGCTCTTGAGGACCAGACTTAGAGATCAACCCATCGGCAAACTCAAAAGAACCCTGATAATGATCCCGATTATTTGATTCAGGTGTGTTGGATGATGGAAACATCTAAAACAGGCTGCAAAGACTAAATGAGCAATATCAAAATGTAAAAATAGAAAGACTCATCATTTATTAAAAATAAATGATCTGTTGACTGCTCGCCAGCAAGACTTTGAAATGAATGCGCGAGAGAAAAACAATTGGGGGATCTTCTGACGTCTGAAGGAAGATTCAAAAGAAAGACACCCCCTCTCCCTGGATGCCGAACGCCTACTTGCACGCTTCTTCTTTTTTAACATCACCCTCCTCACTGCAGGTGGGGGGGACGACACAATCAGCTTTTTAAGTTGTCCATTGTCGGGGGGAGGGGGGGGGACCTCGTGTTGCAATTCAACAGTTACCAAAAATAGACTGTATATAAACGCAGCGCATTTTTAAGGCAATGAATGGCTGAGTGTGTGCGTGTGGTGCTGATTTGCATTCAGTCGGTGGCTGTGTTGGGGGGTGGGAGGGGGGGGGGGTTGTGGGGTTGAAGCCTGCCGCATTTTACACGACTTCGGCTCTTCTAGGGGGGGGGGGGGGGGGGAGACTCACCCTCTACCGATGCGCTCAGAAGCCCCATATAGAGCACAAGCATCACCCGGCTCCACTGCCGCCCTCTCATGACGGCAAAAATCCCAAATCCGTCTCCGAACAGGCGAGCGCATTCCGCTCCCTTCGCGGGTCCCGCTGCCCCGTCCCGACTCGAAGCGGCGTCCATGGCAAAAAAAAGCTCGACACTATCGTGATAGTTCTCAGACGGTCAGAAAATTGTGATTCACTCGGTGTGGGTGCTGAGAAAAATCCCAATGCATGGAGGAGGAGGAGGCTCGGATCTCGCAGCTGGATTGAAGCATGTCTTGCAGGCGCCGAACGGCTCAGTCCGTTTGAACAGGGGAGTAGATTTCACACCTGGGGAAACGGTGGGGTGGGGGCGGGTGGCTCTGCAAAAGCAAATGATACGCTTCAAGTGGAAGCTGGTCGACCCCACGCGCGTCCAAATCGCGCCGATCTCTCGCCTGCTCCGCGTCAAAAGAAGATGAACGTTCCTCCTCCGGTTTGCCGCGCAGCTCCTAAATCTCCATCCAGACCGTCACCATTTGCAGGCATGATAATCCACCTTAATTAAACTACATTCACGTGCAAATGAGCGGACACCGATGGAGTGTCGTGATCCGGGAACGGCGGCATAAAAACCCGTTGCGGAAAGTTCTGGGCCCAGCATCTGTGTGCAGAAATGATGGGAGAATCTGCAGGTTGTAGAGTTGGTATTCCCAGGATGGTTTAACGTGGCGTCTGACAGCGTCGCCTCGGCTCCGTGTGACGCCAAGATCAGACTGCAGACCTTCTCTCTCCTCTCACCCCCCCACCCCCCTCTCTCTCTCTCTCTCTCTCTCTCTCGCTTAGCCTACTCTTGCTCGCCTCTCAACACGTGGGCATTGCAACATTATAAAATAGTTTATGAGACTATATCATAACGTTAAATAAACTTTCAATTGGGCATTTTTTTCACTCATTCACTGCCATTGACGGCTATAGACGCCATAAAAATAATTTAAATTATTTATATTAGTTTAACATTTTTTTCCCCACTTTTGCTAACAAGAGTATGAAAACCTAAAAAAAAATGATTGTAAATTTAGAACAGATATAACATGTGTGATTAATCGTTAGTTAACTAGTGAAGTCATGTGATTAATTATGATAAAAAAAAATCGCCTAACGGGCCTAATTAGAAAAATTATATTAAAAATAGCGTTTCATCGTAATTAATCACATGCTAATTTCATATCTCTTATAAATGTACAATAAAAAAAATTCTAGGTTTTCATAAACAATGAAATTAAATGGAAAAAAATGTTAAACTAATAGAAATAGTTCACATAAATGTTTTATGTCTATAGTCATCAATGGCAGGGAATGAGTTTTAATATGCAGTAATTCAATTAATAGCCTACTTTAGAGCAAAACATGACGTTAAGTCTTACATATATGGAGGTGCATCAATTAATCGCTTATCAAATGAATTGATAGTTATCTTTGAGAATGCTCAAGAAAACATTTTTATTTTGGATTTCAGATTACCCAAATGCTCAGATTTGAGCTTCTCACGAGTGCTCTTGGAATATTATCCACTTTCTGTAGTCCTCCATGAAAGTGGACCAAGTATCTTGGGCTGTGTCCGATTGCACACACTTCAGTAGCCTATACTTCCCATAATAGTGCACTACAAAGGGTTCACACCATTTTGTAGGGGTGTCCAATTTTCCAAATGAAAAAATACAGTGCACTCAAAATGACCCACAGTGCACTTTGAAAGGCAGTGAAGAAAAAAGTATGAAAAAAAATAGTGAAAGTGATAATCAAAGCGATACAGTAACTATAAATTACAAAAAATAATTAACATTTGAGTTGAAAATATGTAGGGAAAGGAAATAAAACATAACATTTTTATTCACAATAAATACAGTAGTCAGGAGATTTATGACAAGTACGGTGGGCACATGATATGCAGGGCTGAGTGTCTATTCTAAGTTCTTCAATCGTTTTGATTTCGATTCACGAGAGTTCAGTTCGATTTAGATTTTTCCCGATTCGATGCAATTCATTTCAGTTCAATCCGATAGATTAAATATAGAACAGAAAAATTCTTCTTAAAAGTCAAGGGCATGATAAAAACTCCACAAATAGTAAATTCCAAAGTAAATGTTGTGGCGGCAGCAACTGGTCAAATGATTTAGTTTATTAATAAAAGTAACACATGTTATAATCAGTTAAGTGTTACACAAACATTGACATCAGCAAGGATGAAATAATTGTAAATACAAACTTGAAATATTCTGAATTGTCTTTAAGTGCAAAGAGTCAGGTCTTTCATAAATTTAAGAAAATACTTTTAAATTAATGTGAACAGTAAATTTCAAGAAAACAGTAATAATACAAAAAATGCCTTTAAAATTCAATTTCCGTACGAATTTATGGGGAAAATTTAAATAATCGATTCATGATTTTATGAATCGATATTGGGCTCGAAAAGGAATATCGATTATTCGATTTTTTTAAATATTTTTTTTTATATGCGACAGGGAGCAAGAGTGAGCTGAGTGACAACTATATTGTGTGGGACTATATATTGAATTGGGGGATAGGGGTGGACATTCAGACACAGCCTTGTTGTTGGATCAAAAGACAACACTTGTTTTTACTTTGGAAAGCAATTAAAAACACATTTTTCCATTTTATGACATATTACGGACCACAATTAAAGATGTGCCGTTTACTCATTATGCACCACCTCTGCAAGCATCGATCCAACAGTCGAGCTCTAGTCATTCCCTGCAGCATATACAGAGTGTTCATGCATACTTCTTCTATGGTATAATTTTTCAGCTCGTCCAGGGTGGCAGGAAGACGGTACATAAACCTTGCTCAATAAAGAAAGCGGTCACATGCAGTTAGGTCCGGCGACGTTGCAGGCGCACTTGCAGAACACCTGATCGTCTTATCCAGCACGGTCCATCAATCTGTTTGGCAGCTGCTCCTGGAGAAATCTCCTGACATTGAAATACCATTGTGGCATCATATTGTTGATTTTTTATTTTTTTTTCCATTCACACAATAATTCTATTTCATCAATAACAATAATGGATCATCATCATATTAGAGGCTCCAGCTATGACCAATGTGTCATTCAGTCAGCGGAATGGAAATCAGTTTGACATAGATATGCTCACGTCGGGTTCACTAATCGTGAAATTAGTGTTTAATAGTCCGGAACGTCCATTGGTGAAACTGAATGTCATTTCCACCTCTTGCATATGGCCGCGATGATTAGTTTTCCGCAATGCGCCGTGCGTGATAATGAAATGTGCACTGGCCTCCAACCTCCGGGATCATAAACAGTCCCACAACACTGGATTCAACTTCTTGCACTACTCACACATTCGGTAAGAAAAACTACAGATTAATTGTATGAATTCACGTGAGACGACATATATTAACTTTTTTCCTGCCGTTAACGTTAATCAACGAAATACCAACGAGTATCGCCATCAACGTTAATTGAAGTCAACTACGTTTTTTGTTTTTTTCCTTCAATGGACAGCGCATCGTCTTGGGCAACTCTGGTTTCATGAATGAACTGTAAAAAAAAAACACCCACTAACTCATTCACTGCCAGCCCAGTAAAAATCAATCGTTTGACATCTATAGCCGTCATTGGTAGCGAATGTGCTAACTATTGCCAGCAGATGGCAGCGTTGTATCTCTTAGGAACTACGTTTTCAAGGATGTTGTGAATTATCAAAGCCTTTGTAACTAAACAAAAAATATTAGTGTCAAAGTCACTGTATGAAATCTTGTCACAAAATGGTTGTTTTCTTATTTCCATTATAGCTTGGTGTTACTCAAATGACCTATTTTCAAATGGAGATAACTAAGGAACAGAATAAGAATCATACTTTTGTTTTCTAATGGGAGAATGGAATCCAATCTTTCATATGGTATCCACCATGTTTACATAGTCATCGCACACAATATTCTGTTTGCCTTGACAGATGAGTGAAAATGCTCGAAATCGGCTGGCATTATCGGGGTTGTCTTTTTGGATGACGTTCAGCAGTAAAAGCGATACCCCAACCGCCACGAACAAAAAAATTATAGTGCTGTACTGGATCAGCTGCATCAGCCGTTAGTCATCGCCAACATTAGTGCCGACTTTGAAAACATCTCATGGTGCAATCACTACTCTCCACGGAGCAAAAAAACAAACAAAAAAAATATGGATCCCAGCAACATTTTAAAGTGCTTTATTACCGTCATCGATATCCAACTGACGGGACACATATAGGCTTGCAATGCAGACAGTTTTAGGGCAAGAATAGTCTAGTGCCTGTACTGTAAAGTATTTCTTTATGGCTAACCAGTTGACAGGAAAATATTAAGGGACATTTTGTACAAAAAGTGCTGCCGATGGCGGTAGATATTATTGAGCACAGGCAGGTGCATTTGATTTGTTACTGTATTCATGCTGCCCGCTATTGGGGACATTTCTGTGCCATATAATTACACTGAATGGCGCTGATGAGACTTTTGAAATGTTTCGACCGGAGACTAAGTGCGTCACATGCTCTTGAGAGAGTGAAAGAAATGCTGGAATGAACTTAGTGACACCGCTTCCATGGCACTGAAATGTTGGACGAATGGACGAATAACATATGGACAATTTAAAAAAAATCAAAAAAATCCAGTCTTGGCGGAAAGGAAAAGATAGTGGCCGAATTGTTTGGTGTAGCAGCCTGATCGATGGGCTGTTACTAATGCAAGGCTGTCAGAAACGAAGCATGTTTAAGGGGGGACGTGAATGGAGGCGGTTTGCAGAAATTGGACTTGCGCATGTGAGCCGATGCTCCTTTTGACGTCTGCTCGTGTAAATGAGTGAGCGGTGGAGACGGGCCAAATATCTTCCCTCTTGACATTCATCTCGCTTCGCAGTGCTAATAACGTCGGTTCCCGGGCTGTTGCTAGGCTACATAGGTTGGTTTGGTCTCTGGCATGGTTTTCGAAAGACTCCATGTTGATGTTTGTGTATGTTGATCTTTGATTTTGATGTAACTGACTCAAACGCGGTCTGAACACTATGAACTCCATTAGATAGATAGATAGATACGAGCTAGTAATAGAGCTAAGTAGCTAGCTAGATACTGTACTTTAATGATCAAAAAGGAGAATTTGCTGTAAAGTAGCTGAAAACTAAAGTACAAATAAAGTAGTGAAAGAGTGAGAAACCACCAATGGGATTAAACTGACAATGAAAGAATCTGCTTTGAGGTGGGTGCATATTACTTTGTGGATGACTCACTCAATGAATCAATAGTTTTAACCAGAAACCATATTTGAACCTTGGCTTTGTTCAAATGTCACATTAATATTTAAACAAAACACACACAAAAAAAAAAAAAAGCTGTTAGATTTCTGGATATAAGCAAAGGGAGTTTTACTGCACAAATTATCATAATCTGTTTGAGGGAATTAGTTGTAATGCATTACCGCTGAGTCAGCAGCAACTTGCCAACTGTTGAAGATTTTGGCTGACATAGGGCTCACATTTTGGATCAAATGTAATTTGGCTCCATAATAGAAATGGCATGGTTGAAATAGCAGCAAGAGACTACGCAACTATGACAGGATGACAATTGGCGTCGGGTTACTTTTCGACGATACTGCAGCGTAGGTGTTTCGCAAAAAGCAATTTTTGCAAATGGATTTTTCCTGAAGATGTAACTGCGTTTTCGCACTCTGCTTCCGTTCTATATCTGAATATGCAGTCAGTTCAGGGATCGTATCTCTTCATTTATTCATTGGGGTTGCCTCTGCACAGCCTCCCATGCAATTTGCAAAGGAATACCTTCAAACTACACCTCATCGACACTCGCTTGTCTTTTAAACTAGTTTAGCATTGATTCCCGCATTTTTGTTCCTCGAGCAAATTACTTACTTGTACTTCTCTTCTCCACCTTCTGGGCTTCCTCAATGTGCAATCACTTGTACCCTTCTAATCCCTTATTTAATCTCGTCTCGCCCTCCCTTGCAAATTACAACCCGGTTCATCAAACGATCTTTCTTGCAAGATTTCACATATAACTTCATCTAAGCAATGACTGAGAAACCAACTTGTAAGAAGTTGTGTTTGTTTTTGACAAAGACTTACATCAAAAAGAGCCTGTTTTAAAGCAGACATCTTGCCTACCGTAATATTGTATTGATAATATTGTATTTGTAATATGCGTTTGTGAGACAAACT
>NC_141257.1:6720813-6855813 GCF_054856555.1 Leptonotus elevatus
TTTCCTCTGTCTCTTCATGACTTACTTCCTGACTTTACTTGAACTGATATTTCTCAGGAAGATATACATTGTTGCACATAAATAATAGGCAATAAAATAATAAAATATAAATACACACAACTCCCCCTAGATTTTGGATCTTTTTTTCCCCTCCTTAAATGCATGTTATTCACGGGAAATTACGGAACAACTTGACAAGTTATATAAAGTTTTTTTTTTTTTTTACAATAGAGAGGTTTATATCCCTTTTTCACTGCTTTCACAATTGTTTTTTAAACATTACAACTTGAAGAATTGTGGTATTGGACATTCATACAAGCAGTAATGTATAATGTTATATACATTTGACTTTTTCCTGAAAAAATATCAACGGTTTTATGTGCAGAAAAAGTGACGAAAGATATAAATATGACGGGTTGTCAGTTTTTAAGCTCCTACCCAACCGGATTGATCGCAATATCCCATATACTTATAAACACCACTCTGAGGCATCGCGGTATCATGGAATCTGGTGACTTCGACGTTACGCTGCGACGTATTAACCTGCTTTTGTCTTTACGGCATGTCATTTACAAAATAATTTAAATTCCTATTTCGGATGCGGTTCCTTCCCGGCTCTCGCCGTGAACCTCAGCCAAGCGGGGATCCGGACTAAAGAAGCCAATGATGAATCAAGCTCCACAACAATTGCGAGGGCGACTGTTTGTGTCAAATTACACTGCCCCGATCTGTGTTAGGCTGCGAGGTGATTGTTGCAGCATTTTCTGGTTCAGCAGTGCCACTTTAGGAACACAAGGAATACAAGGCTGAAGCATTCAGGGGCAACCATTAGACTCTTTTCAATCTCTGCTCTCTCTTTTCTGTCACCTCACTCTAAGACCTACCGACCCCCTTTTTTCATCTGACAGCTTTGACAAAGTGCTCTTCTACTGGCTTTTTGGTTACAGTGCGTACCTCATATGCAGCTGCAAAATATAAAGCGCATTGCTAAGTATGAAGCTGTGCTAAACTATAATTGCGCATGGATTTTGTTGTCGTGAAAAAACTTAAGTCCACCACAAGTGACTGTGAAGACAAATTCCTTGTGTTTGTACATACTTGACCAATAAATCTGATTCTGATTTAGTCTTAATTAGTTAACTGTGTACATTTCTGGAGTCTCATAAGATCAAAGCGTGCCACATTTCATGGCGTGGAACGGGTGACTCATAAATTCACTGCATGTTCGCACTGTGATGGATCTTGCATAGAACCTTGGCTCTGACGGAGGGAAGATCAACCAACGCTGCACATCTATCTTGGTTTGTGATTTTTGTTTTGTTTTGTTTTTCTTCACGGGTTGTTGTCATGGCACGAGTGAGATGAAATTTAGTGCTTGTGGGGTTCATATGTGTAGGGAGAGGAATGTGTGGTCACGTTTTTGGATGAAGAAAAAGGGGATAAATTGTGTTAGAAACAGAACTGGAGTAAGGTGACCGGGACTGTCCCGTTTTGAGCCTTGTTTCTCCAGTCCCGGCGGACAGTCGCTGTTTTGAGCCTTGTGTCCCGAGTTCTGGCGGATTTCTCCAAATCTATTGTTTTGTGATACTTTTATGCAGGTTCTGTCCCGGTGTCCCGGTGTCCCGCCCGTCCCCCCCCTCCTCCAATAGCTGCTTAACAGAGGAAAAAAATAAATAAAAATGTAATAATGTTGAGTGCATTGGCTTGTTTTGTGCAGTTGAACTGTCAACCAAGATAACATTTAGCATTAGCTTAAGTACTAACTCCAGATGGACAAGCGGTTGTATTGTCTGTTTGATTTTCAGTAAAATTGTAGTGTCCGAGTTTTAAATTTTGATAATCTGGTAACCCGAAATATACCAAATAGTAACTCTAAGTCAACAACAACCAGAGGATACATTTACACACAAAAACAATAATTTGACGATACCTTGGTTCCACAAATAAAAATATTGTTTTTAACTTGTGAGTAAGAGCAAACAAGACGGTCCCTCTTTTTTGCCAACTATAAAAGTGACAGCGTAAAAGGCACGTCACAGCTGGGCCAATATTTGTCTTTCATCCAAACGGCATCCAAACGTAATCATCACCTTATTATTTCGTATTTGAATGTCAGTGATGCAACACGCACACAGTACACATAGATATTTATGAGCTCGCTCGTTTTCTGTCACACACACATTTACACCGCAGGCATGGACTCACAAAAGTGTACACACAGAGCTAATCACTCCCACAGACATGTGCACAAGTGGCTGCAGGATAGCACTACAAAGCAAATTGGCATCAGTGAGGATAATCAATCAATAATCCGGCATCCTCTCATTTCTCTCATATTTTCCTCTGCGTTTGCCCTCAAGTGTTTTAAATTTTTTGACAGTGTGACATCAAATGCATACATGAATGTCAATGAGGCACAGCTCAGTCCCGCTAATGTCACACACATCACTATAGCCACAAAAAATATTAGTCAGAGCTGGCATGGAACATGAGTCAGAAATAATATCCCTCCAAAGCAGAAGTTTGCGTGTTTATTATACAGACACTAACTTTTTGTAAAACTTAGTTAAAAATGGGCGGTGGCTTTTTTGTACACACATACAGATAAATACATATATGCATACACTGTTTATATATTAGAGCTGTCGGCCGATAATTTTTTTTAATCTAGCGATTAATCACATTATATCTATTCTAAATGTAGAATAAAATATTTGTTTTAAGTTTTTCCATACTCGTTAGTTAACATAAAATTAGACAAATATAGTTATGAAATACACAAGTGGTTGTAACTTTTAGTTTGTGTTTAGGTCATGTTCTGCTACTAGGTGGCATTGTTGTTTCATGTTGGATGTTGGTGAAAGGAACAGTACATTTTATTTTCAAATTCAGAGCAATTTGTATTTGGAACATGAAGCAACTCGTAGACTGCAGGCCATTTTGTTTATTTTAAATTACAACTAGTCACCAGTGCCCGCAAATACATATATTTTGATCACATTAATTACTGGTAAATTGTGTTATAGTGACTCCTTTGCACAACATTGTATGCAAAACAAAGCATAAACAACAATATGTTTACATCAATTGCATTTAAAATGAATAAGGGGTAGGACTAGATACGTTTTTAACTTCCTCCTACCGCTTTTAAACATATAAACTCTTTTCTTTCTTCTTATACTTGTTTTTTCTTTTTTACTTCAATTTATATTTTAAACTTGTAATGTGTTTTCTTTATGTTTATATGTTCAATAAAACCATAAAACCATAAACCATAACATTTTAATGCCACTGGACTTTGTATTTAATGCTTTTTAATGGGCGCCATTTTAGCAATTTTTAGCATTTTTAATGTCTTTTAAAGGTTTTTAATGACCCACAGAAACCTTGTAAAGTCAGTGAAAGGCCAATTGAAAAGCTGTTCTCGATTTAGAAACGTTTAGGGAGGGATGGTCGTGTAAGAAGTGGAAAGCTTACCTTGCTAGTCCTGTGGCTGTTTGTTGGGGCAGCGCCAGCCTCCAGGAAGCAACGACAAGATAAGTTCATTCATCCAGGTCTGTGGGAGAAGCAGAGTTGAGATCACACTGTGAAAAGTCACTCTTGTAAAACATTCAATAGTGTACTGGAAAGGAAATTTGTCCCGGAACACGGCCTCGCCCAAGGATAGACCTGCTACATCGAATTACACTACTCCTCCCTGCACATCGCCTCAATAACAACATTGGTTGCAGTTGAGCACCCATGTACTCACACATTTAATTTTTTTTCCATTTGTTATTTTTTTTTCTCCATATTTTGGATTTTCCCCTGTGTTTTTCCCCAGGGATTTGTTTCTCCGTTTCCAGTAATTAACTGATTAGAAAAAAAAGAGGAAGATGAGAGTGTGCAGTTGATCAAAAAATGTTGAAGACGTACTCAGAACCTTAAATGTCGAAAGAATTAACACATAACAGGTGCTCTTCAAATTTAGCGGGCACATTTTTTTGATAGAAAGCCTTTTAATTAAGCTATTAATTGTAATTGCTGAAAATTCTAAGATGTGATAAATCTGATTTAAAAATGTAATCATTTGGCAGCTCCAATGTGTGTGTGTGTGTGTATAGATAGATAGATATACTGTCATACCGGATTCAAGTTTGTTTGTTTTTTAAATAGTCTCAACAAATTCAACAAAGAAAAAGACTAATTCAACCTTTGCTGATGGACACGACATGGACGCCTGACAATTTTCACAAAGAAAATACATATTTTAGTTTTTCTAATTGAAATTTTGACTGTTCCAAAATGCGGTTCACTCGTTCACACAATATACTATTAAAATAGTAGTAGTAGAGTAATTGAAGCACAATTTGAGCAGAAAATTAATTGCAGGTGCCAAAGAAAAGAGAGTCTGTCCTCTTTCATATAATGGAACCAGAAATAACTACATATTCATCAGAAGTAAAATGAAAGGATAGGCATTTGGTTGTGTTTAATTGATTGACCATAGGAAAAAAAAATCTATTAAATCCATGAACCCACCATCCATTTTTCACAACTGCTTGTCCTCATTTGCCTATACTGTACGACTTCGGGCTACAAATGGAGTACACCTTGCCAATTATTATTCCCTTCCCTTTCAGCAAAAACATTTGATACATATCTCAACATATTTCCCAAATATGATTTAAATCCTGGCAAATAACAGTTAGAACATGTGTGTAAAATGTGAGATTTTAATTGCTTCATGTTGTCTTCTCTTTTTTAAATTTGTGTTGCCCATTTCATTAAAATGCTGTTCAAAAATTTTAATTGGTCTAATATTTGGATCACACACACGCATGTAAGTGAAGCAGAAAGTTCATTTAGTACATTAGACAACATCTGGATGATGTGCAGCCCTTAGAAAAAAAAAAAAAGCAGACTGTTTGTGCTTGAGTGATGCGCACCCACAACGACATTTCACTGTGCTGCAGTGACGGTGAAATAGTGATTATTCAACAGTGCAGTGTCATTTTTATTTTTTTTTGCCAGCGGACTTCTCTCATACATAATGCATCCAAATCATTGCATTTTTCCTCCCTTCTCCATTCTGGGCTACAATGCATATTTCATCAAGCCAGTGAAATATTAAGCAATCTTATGATTTGATATTCTCTTCCAAAGAGGATTTCAGTTTATATATTTTTCTTCACATCATTTTGGGTCTTTCCTGAGGGACCAAACTTTTGGGTATGTCTCTATTTTCTGTTTGTTTACCACAGTTGTGTTTGATTAGTTAATGCTGGCATAATGATCAATGAGGTGAGCCATCAATGCAAGAGATTACGACGGCTCAGAGGTCATTGATCCAATAGAGGCCTCAGCTCATGCTGGGTTGAGCATTAAACCTAATTTGACTGAAATTAGAAAGCTCAAAATGAGCGGCGGACTTTCCTCCATCTTATTTATGGGGGTGGGGACATTGGGCCAGAACTGCAGATAGTGTGGATCTCACCAGTGCGCATCATTATAAAAAGATGGAAAATTTGAATAAACACTGTGAAATGAATCACTTTATCGTATCGTATCGTATATCGTACTGGTATATAAGCTATTTTGGTAACTATTTGAACAAAATGTCACAATAGGCTTGAGGAGGTTGGCATTGAATGACAGTAGCTGCAAGTTTTTCCCAAAGAGGATCAAAAACAGAACAGAAGTAAACGTAACTAAGTCAAAGAGAAAACGTTTGTCACTTATGTAGTTATTGTCTTCTGCTACAGATTCAATTTTATGTATGCAGCACTGTAAAAACAACACAAAGTACACAAAGTAAAATTTAGACATAAATACAATAAGTTAGTTTTTAGTTTGTTTAGTTAGAACTTAGAAAGGAAATACCATGTTTTCGTAACCCCTTCAAACCCGCATTATACTGCTGGGCTTTTATTTATTTATTTTTTTACTGATTTTGACTCTTTTCCCACATAAGAAATTTTTTGGGGGGTTATCTCATGTTTTTATTTTTTTTATAGTGGACGCCAGTATAGTATGGCTGTAACGTGTTGTAAATTTACATATAGATTACATAACATTACATACATACATTGGATTATATATATAGATGTATTTCTTTTTGACATGAACATCATGCAAATCAAATTGTGGTTGTGATTGGTTAGCTAAGATGCAATCATGAACCACAAGTGTTGACATTATCCAAATTATGCGTTGTTTTTGTTTTAGACATTCAAATATGTCATGTCCACTGCAATCATATGAGTCCGAAGGAGTTTAAGATGAAACCGAGGAGCAGTAAATACAATGAAAACAGCAGGGGCCCCAAAAGTGATCCCTGCGGAACACCATACAAAAGCGGGGCAGAGTGGGACTGAGAGCGACCGTATCAAACACTGCAGCCAGGTGCAAGAGAACAAGTCACACATACTCTCCAGTGTCATTAGTCAGGATCATGTCACAAAAAAAATTGCAACTCATGGTGGAGATCTTGGCACGAGTGGAGGACCCGTGCGTAGTGAGGCGAAGCAGAATGGATCTCAATAATTCAAAAACGTATTAAAAAGAAACAGAAGGCATATGGAAATCATGTTGTTGGATTACTTTAAAATACAATTGATTTTTTTTCTAAGACTTTAGACTAACCTCTTGTGAGAACAAGACACGGTGCTTCAATTAAATGAAGTCCCTTAACACATCTAGAACTATGTGACAATGTGAAAGAGAACATAGCTATGGCACGTCAAATTTGATCTAATTGAGGCCCAAATGATGTCTGTGGTCACCTGGGATCTGTTGCTTCACGCTCAATTAGCACACGTCGACATAATTGTGTCGCAAACAACGAAGTGTGATATTCAACCTGTTTTATTACTCCGTTCGGGTCACGCCTTCATTATCGTCACAGAGTAAACTCGTCACAAACTAGCGGGGACTCAAAAATGTCACATTTTAGTCTGGCTGAAAGGTCTTTTGAGAGCAAATTTGCTTAATGGCATAATGCCCTGTAATTAGCGCGATTTGCAAAGGCACTCTTATGTATCGAGCTCAGAGCCAATTTTTCACTCCATTTTAGTGATTGCATGTTGACAAATAATCATGTGTTAACAGTCTATTATCTAAATGACGCATGCAGCAAATGTCTAATTAGTGAAGTGATTGAGACAAATTGAGGGCTTTATGCAATGGAGGCATAAGGCTGAGGAAGTTTTGACGAGTCAGAATAAACGTGCTTTGAATGAGTTAAAGAACTGTTTGAACAGAATCATACACAATCAACATATGTGAACTTAACCAAATTAACTTTTTGCCACATTTCTAAGATTGAGTACCTCGTAAAATGTACTACCATTCACACTTTTTAAAACTTTGCGGACAACCTGCAAGATTGAGTTCTTGTTGTTGGTGTAGAGGTGGCTCGTGCTGTATTACGGGCTGTACGGCTAGAAATAGCCTCTTAAAACTTGGCATTTAATTATGTTCATCGGTGACATTTTGAAGCACAAAGGGACTGTCAGACTCGCCTAATCTGCATTTCTCTCTTGCAAAACAAATTATTTTCCACATGTACTGAAAGTAAGTGCACTATTTGGAGTGTGAATGGCAGCTTACACGCTCATAGCTTGGACTTGCACATGGTTTCTAATTCATGCCCTTTAGGCAGGTCATTGAAATCATTTCACATGCCATAGCTGCCCTTTCAATAAAACAAAAAAAAAATATCATCAATTGTAAATTACAACAAGCCGTGATTAGTTACAGTCAGATGAAATGCATGAGGGGAAAAAAGTGAAATAAAGTGGTAAAAACAAAAACAATCTGAATGTTTTTGGCTTTGCTGATTGAACACTACAGACTTGGGCCAACGAGTGGAACCAAAAATTTGAATTAAACATGGTGAAGCTGCATTTAGCTGTTATGCTGCACACAAACGGAATAAGCTGCCAACAGAAGTGAAGTCAGTCCCAAGTGTAAATGCTTTTAAATCCAGGTTAAAAACGTAGCTTTTATCACATACCTTTAAGGTCTTTTAAACATTTTTTTTAGTTTGAGAGTGAACAAAGTGCTGCCTTTGCTTCCTCTCAAACTAAAACCTTCTTAGGTACAGTGACCTTAGGCACAATATGATACAGTGGCACAAAGTATAAGCACCTCCAGCTTTTTTCATCATACTAAAGGAAATATTTCAACATTTTAAAATGTGCTTAATCTCGTTGGATAAAAAAAAAAACATCATTACTAATTGAAGGGTAAATATGCTGTGATGATGACATTTCCGAATGAACAATACTGAGCTCTTTATAAAAAAGAGAAAAAAAAAATGAAGGGTAAATATGCTGAGGATTTTCCTCAGGCTTTGCACACTGACGGGCGACTGGCACTTCGGGGGTTGACGATTTGGATTTGTCATGCTATTTGAAATTAAATCAATAATTAAAACTTTAACTGTGATTAATGTAAACAGAATTGCAGATGACTGATTCGACAACAAAATATTTAAAGTGGCTTGCTTCAGAATATGAAAATGATACAGTAGGTCGACAAGTGGAGACCGCAGATACAATATTGTGTTGCAAGAAATGTGTTTTCTGCATATATTATATATCATTGATACAAACAAAGCTTAAATTAAAGTACCCAGTGTTTAAATTTGATCAATGGGAACAAAAAATCTCAAGTGAAGTCACCTGGAAGGTTAGTTTATTGGCCTTTATATAACTTTAAGAAAATACTTTTAATGCTTAAATAATTTTCTGACTAAATTCTCTTGAGAACCAGACGGGGTTTCGTAATGCAAGTCAACCGGATCTGTCATCACTGTGACTTAACTGTCAGGTGCACAGCTTTGCCTCGGGACATCAGAAGAGTGTGTTGTTTTGGGATATGTATTGCTGTCGGGAGGTTTAATGGCAGCAAATGCTACAAAGACATTTTTATATATATATATATATATATATATATATATATATATATATCTCAGAGAAGCAGATGGGAAACGTTTCCTCATTTAGTTTATTCCTCATTTCATGGCAATTCATCTCAAACTACGGACCAATAAAAATACATTTTCAAAATGACACTGATCCAATTGTGGAACACCGTGATCGTAAAAAAGCAACAACTCATTTCCTCTTGCAAATGACCGGCATGAGATCGATGTGATGAATATTATATTTCTGAACACTTTCACGATAGTAGAATGTGATTTGGAGCGACCATAATAACATTCCGATGCATTTGCTTTAATAAAATAATTTAAAAAAATTTACAGCCTGTGATTTTTTTATTAGGTTTATGAAAAAAAACAAGGCAGATATGCTAAAATATGTATAGTATAATAATCTAACCTCCTGCAAAGAAGCCTATTTCAATCAATAACCACCAGTTGTGCTGTTGCACAATCTGACTCGTTCTTCTTATAGACGGGACAGGTCACACATCACATTAATGAAACATGCGGACAGGAATGGATTGTTCATCACCTCACCAATGATGGGACAATTATCTCATGGCAAACAATGCTCTGCCATTGTCTGCCACGATCGAAGCGATCGATACTGCTCGGCGATGAGGGGGAAGGTAGTGGGCCGAGGGGAGTCGGGACTATCAGAATGGAGGCAGAAGAACATCAACAAGGCCAGTATGATCATTAACATATCGGTGATCACTCTCCGGGGATGGCAAGACCCTTTGGTGGTCAATCAACCAGCCCTTCTATAAAGAGATCATGCTGTTTGTCACCATGACAACACGCCTTCTCGCACTGACCTGAGCATCTGACAGTTCCTGGCTCATCGTTGGGGAAAGTCCAGTCGACATGATAGGGAATTAGAATTGAAACAGACTCCAGGACTAGAACTTTTCAGAGACACCCTGGGCCCTATTTGTCACTGCCGAATATGTTTAGAATCGATTGATCTATCGATTATTCAATCGATTAATCGACTAATCAGATTCATTTTCATTTTGCATTAAATTGTGTTACAAAAGTATTTTTTCACTGATTACTGTTTATTAACCAGTGTTTATTTCGTACTTTGTATTCGTTTAGTGATAAAAAAAAAAAAGAAAAAGGGATTGACGGTGTACTATGATACCGGTTCGGTGAGACAGTCCTCCAATAAATACGACCACATCGGTCTAACCCCAAATGGCGAAAAAATAACTGACTGGCTGGAGACAATGCGAGAGATCGATGCATGCAAAGTACGTTTGTAAGTACAAGGAGTACTCGAGTTATGGATGAGTTCCGTTGCTACGCTGGCGATGTAACCCGAATTTCGACTTAGTTATTTATAACTTAGTTACCAATATCTCGTGTTTCCGCACGGAAAATTCATTGCTGACGGATGGCAAAGCGGAGATAATGGAAACCTAAACACGGAAATGTGACGCGCCTGATGGCGAGCCGACCTGCGCCGATGGACGGCCGTTGTTGGAAGAAACAACAACACAACTTTAAATAACTTTAAAACGGCGCGATTACAGTGGGAAATTAACAAAAGAAGAAGAGGCACAGGTGCCGTAAAGTCGAAACGACATAGGTCGCGTAACTTGAGGACTTCCTGTAACTGCAGGAAGATCTCTAGTTGCGGATAATATGAAGTTGGCACTTCTGCCTGTAAACCGGAATTGCCCCGGCACAAAAATAAAGATGTGTTGTTTTTTTAGGTTACGTGCAGCACTTGATAAAAACAAAAGCTGTTTTTGAGTTACCTGATTCTCCAACAACATCCAACATTGATTTCCAGGAATATAATTGATTTTCTTTTTTAAGCTTAAGAAACTCGTGCAAATGCGTTCCATGGTTGCAGTGTGACACCCACACACAAATACTCAATATGCATGCAGGCCGCCTAACCGTATGCTACTGTACATCTAGTGTGTATACAGAAAGACGCCGTTCGAGCATAGATGGTACTGAGATGAATCGAGGGGAATAAAGCGAGGGAGTTGAAAGCCTGTGGTACAAAGTCGATGGAGGCTAAGAGAAAAGCAGTGGCAAGAATCATCTTCTCCCACCACAGCGTCTTCTCTGGAGATGTTGAGCTACTATAGCTGCAAAGCCAATTAATATATAGTGAGAGATATTTAATGAAGATGGGGGTAATGTTTCTCTTTGTTAGGCAGTAAAGCGGTTTGAGTGGGGAACAGTATACGCTAACAAGTCATGTAGCCCTTTATCTTGATATATTGGCCCAGATTGGGATACAGTACTGTATATGACTCATTTAAGACGATATAGTTCCCTTCCTTTATCGTTGTTTGCAGTTTGAGTTTTTAAATAGATATATTGCTCCATGATTGTGCTCTATCTTCGGTGATAGGAACAAAAAATCCTGATTGTGTAAAGCCTAATATATATTATGTGTATAATGTGGTTCACCTTTTGCAGCCTTACCGTTTCAGGAAAACGTGAGAAAATGTTAATGCCTGTCTCGGAAAACAGTTTATACAATAAATAATAAATAAAATAAAGCTGACAACTGCGCGGATTTCACAAATTAATTTTTTTGTATTTTTGGGAACGGAACCCCAGTGATAAACGATGGAACACTGTATATCACAGTGGTTTGTCAGCTTTCACCTGATATTGATAACAGACTAAATCTGAACTCAGCACTTTCATTTGCTTCCTCGAAGTTGTCATGATGAGCCATGAGGAGATGTCATTGTAATGAGCGGGCCTCATTATGAACCAGATCAGTCAGTTCCCGTAGGGATTCAGCATGAAGAGCACTCCTTCAGGTAATTAATCCAAGATGGTGTTTTGTAAATGATGCCATTTCCATCTGTCAGCGTGTTACTAAAGAGGTCTGCATTTTTTCATTAATGTAATAAAAGGTCATGCCATAGCAGCAAAGGCAACAAGTTGCAAATGTATTCGAGTGCACTTCATTTGTTTTTAAGGGTGGTTTACAGCACACGATGACTACATTTACATGCACTCAATATTGGGGTTAAGGTCAGAATTCTGGTTTGTGATACAATTGAGGTAAAATGTTTACATGCGTGACTGGTTACTCTCGTTTACATGGTCATTTGTGCTCGATCGGAATATCCTGTTCGGACCGCGATGTGCGGTCAATGCAATTCTATAAATAATGTAATTTCCGCTTTTAACTTATTTCATCCAATTAAAGACATTATACTAAATAAAGCAGTCGTTTCCTTCTCACTCCAGAAGTGTGCTTCTTTGTTGCGAGCGTCATGTTTGTTTACACCGGTGTTCTTTTTTTTTTTTTTTTTCCTTCTTTTTTTTTTAAAGAGCTCAGTATTGTTCTTTATCTTTTTTTTTTTTATATTTTTATTTTTTATTTATATATTTTTATATATATTTATTTCTTTATTTATTTTTTTGTATGTGGGTGAGTATGTGTATGTGCGTGCGTGCGTGCGTGCGTGCGTGCGTGCGTGCGTGCGTGTATTTGTTAGCTCACCAAAAACCTATTAGAAAAAATCCCATACCGTTCACCTAAACCGAACACCGCTGTCAGGAGACCCGAGGGGACCAAAGAAAACCAAGGAAGGTGAAATCCAGCACCGACCGGGCCACCCACCAGAATTCTTCCCCAACCCAAAAAACATCTAAATTCCAACAAATCCAAAAAATACAAATAAAAAATCAGGGAGACCTCAAGGGACCGAAGGAGAGACTGAGGGAAGGAAGGAAGGACAGACGACCGGTGTTCTGTCATATCAGCATACCCGTATAGCTGCCTCTATGCAAACTGAACTCTAACCGTAGCCTCACCCTAAACTCAACCTAACAACCAACCCGTTCTTACAGCGCATGACCCTACAGCGCATGCACAGAAGTGCAAAGTATGCCGAGTAAGAACATATATGGGTTATTGCGCGTGTTTGCATGGCCTTACAAAACCCAAATATTTCCAATATTTGGGATTTAAAAAAGGGTTATTGACTGCATGTAAACGTAGTCAGTAAATGCAACGTATATTGCTATATAGAATCTCTTTAAGCGCAAACCCCCTCAACAGTTGCTGAACTCGGGTCACATCACTGCAACCTCAGCGTATAGCTTGGTGTCCTCCATATATAAGCCTTGAGGAGCATGGAGGGACGTGGCTCAAGTGTTTAGTGTGCCGCTCACATTCACAACGGTTGACAGAGTGACCAAAGAGGGCTACCACCCCCCGAGGGCCACTATGCACCTCTTAAGTGGATCGCTCTGCGTTGTCACAACGTTTTCATGAAGCTCAGTGGGATGGGGCTCGGCAGTCCTTTCATCACCAGCAGACCTAAATGAGCTTTGTCAGCGCACTAATGCAACGCTGGTGGGCTCTGCGACTTCCAGTGAGCGCACGTCTGCTTTTGTGCAAGTGTGCGTGTCCTAAAGCTCCCCGAATAAGTCGGAGAAAAATGTTGCGAAACGCTCACCTCCGTGCATTACACGCCATCGTTAACATCCGTCTCCATCTGCTGTTTGTTTGAAATGCGGCGTGCAGCCTGCTGAAATCTGGTCACGGGCAGAATTTGGCGCAGCAGGTCAGCAGCATTAATTGCTGCCGGTCACTGGTTAAATGTTCCCCATGTTCCTCGGTTGTGGAGAACTCGGACATTATACTAATGACGGGAAAGGAAAAAAGCCGTAGGGGGGAGGCAATGAAATCAGGAGAGAAAAATAGAAGCGACACGGCATTGAGGAGATTAAAGTGAGGGCGTAGAGGTTGATGGCGCATCAGAGAGAGAATGGAAAGATGGCAACACCGTGACAATGGAGCTTTATTAGCTGCCAACATCCTTTCAAAGCATGCCGTTAATAAATATTAGCATTCAGGGTGGAACAAAATACGCTTTGATTTGGTGATGAGCCTTATATATTATTTTAAGGTTATGGTCCACCAATGTATTAAATCTTGAAGATTTTAAGTGTATAAATGTTGTTAGTTGCTATTAAATTCAACAAACAGGGGGGTTTTTTTTCAGATAACTTGTGACCCATTGATGTGCAACATCTCTTATACATTATTATATAGTTTATGCAATAATATTTCATGATCTATTAAACGTTCATTGAAATGCATGTAAGGTGAGAAAAAAATATATATTGCACAATACCCTCTACTGAGCCGTACCATATTGAATCGAATGTATCTTTGGAACAAGTCATTTTTGTTAAAGTTCAGGTAAAATCGGACAAAACGTTTTTTAGAATCGATTAATCTATCGGTTATTCAATCGATTAATCGAGTAATCTGATTCATTTTCATTTTGCATTAAAGTGTATTACAAAAACATTTTTCCCCTGATTACAGTTTGTTAGCCAGTGATTGGTGTTTATTACGTACTTTGTATTTGTATAGTGATTTAAAAAAAAAAAAAAAAAAGAGGGGGGATTGATCTACTATGTTACCGGTTCGGTCATTGTTTTACAAAGTAAAAACAGATGTTTGAAAAAGTCTTATTTTGATTAAACACATTGGATAATCAGTCTTCTTTCATCAAGGACTACAGAAATCAGTGAACAATTAGTGTTAATATGCTGAAATCAGAGTATTTGGACAATTTTACATTAAAAAAAAAAGGCTTCAACCAATTACTTGATTATTAAAACAGTTGTTTACTAATTTGATTATCAATTACTTGTCGATTAATCGATTAATTTTGACAGCTCTGTCTCAATTTAATATGTCCTTGATTACTTTTCTCTTCTTCAATCTTGTATTGAGACCATTTTTCCACTGCACATGAACCACTAATAGCTGATCATGAGAACAAAAACAACCCTGCGCTGTGATAATTTATACATGAACTGTTAAAGTGATTAAGACGTGCAGAAAATAGCAGTAATGGATGCACCGTGTTGACAGTAAAACTGATGAAAAGTGATTTAAGAAGGCAACTGAAATTGTGCGTGAAAGCTAATTTGCTATTCCAGGCATACACACCAAGATACAATGAAAGGATGTTGCAGTGATTGACATGTAATCAATACATTTCACTGGATCTTATTCCAATGGTTTGCAGCTATGTTTTTTTTTCTTTCTTTCAGGATTATTATGCAAACAGGATAGTCCTCAAACACATTGTAAAGTTTATCTGTGTTTATTAGTATCACAGCACATTTCATGTTTTATCGGCTTTGCAAAACTCAATAGGACAATAACAGTTAATTTCCTCTTGTCAATAACATTCCCAAAAAGTCAGACAGCTAAAGCGCAATCTTATTCCACTCTCTCGTACCTTCATTATTTGTTGTGCTTGAGCATCATAAATCTTCTATCTCGAGGTGACGCAAGCCAGTATATCACAGAGAGACTCGCAAGCCATTTCCACACAATTGCAAGTCATTTTTGGGGAAACATTTCCTCCCCTATATTTAGTACTTTCATTTGTACGTCCTTTCACATCCCTTAACACACCACAAAAAACAACATTTTTGTAGAAAATGATGAGTTTAGGTGTAGTTGCCTCAAAAAAATGGGCATGCATAAGAAAATAATGTTATATATATATATATATATATACATTCATTTTATGCCCCTGCATGTGCATACTTATTTTGTTTTAGGCTACACACACCTGCCAGTCCCAAGGTGATGCACATGGCTATGCACATTATGTAAATGACGTGTTTGTGTGGCAAGATTACAAAAGGATAGCAATTATTGCTGCAATGCCACTCAAATAAACCCCTGCAAGCAAAGGGTGACGAGGTGGCATTGCGATAACCAGTCGTCGTGACATTCACTGTGTCAGTTTGACTTAAGAAAAAAACTGTGCTTCTCGGCCTGACGCACGTACACACAGCTGTTGGGTATAATTTTAGTTTAGCAGACAACAGAAGCGGGCGCCAACTACTGTCTTAATGCGTCCTGACACCAACGAGCGGTTTTGACACAACGCCTTTGTCTTCACATTGTGCTTGTGTTTGCTCCCACACTTCAGCCAAAGGTTTTTTTATGTGTCTCGGTCTTTTGTGCAGAATTAAAAAGGCAGGTGTAATAACCTCATCTCTTTTTGGGATATCCATTAGGCATCCCATATGTGGCTTTTTTTTTGCTACAGTTAAATACATAAATAAAGTTAAATAATGACTGAGATCATTATTAGAAATACCTGATTGTAATGTACGTATTAGGGCAACATATAAATATATTTTTTCCAGAGGGGGTGGTGGGGGAGGGTTTTCCAAGAAAATAACGTGCACATTTGCGAGGAAAAAAACTCAGAAACGTACGATAAATACACGTATCATACTACTCAGATGTACTTTTCAGTCAGGTTTTCAAATAAGGAGATAGTAATTGCTTTAGCAGAGATTAACCATATCATGTTAAGCATTTGCACTTTGAAGCGTTGGGTACAGCCGGCGACAAAGACGCCTCGCTTTGCGAAGGTCCACACCCTGAGGATCAAGCATTTAAGTTAATTTGTTATAAATAAATATTTACTTGTACATTTATGTTTCCAGAATTATTTACACAGTCAAACATTTTGGTATGTTTTTGTACAAGTTCGTCGAATCTGCCGCTCTCTGTCATTCACTTGCATTTACCTAATGCATGCTAGCTTCTGATTGGTTAGGGGTGTTGTTGCTCTAGCTGCCGTGTATGACGATTAAAGTTTAAATTAGGAATGAATCCGTATCCGTCCTGCCTTTGAATTTTTTGATTAATCACCAACGAGCTACACTACGTGTATTTGTCGTAAGTTTCTGAGTTTTTTCTCTCGCAAATTTGCCATTTTACAAAGTGGCAAATTTACGATTTTTTTCCTCGGAATATCACCCCCCCCCCCCCCCCCCCCTTGGGAAAAAAATATTTATACGTGGCCCTAATACGCCGTTGTACTAATAAGATCCAAGAAATGTTTGTTTTTCAATCTCTCTTTACAAAGATAATGAAGTGCATCCTTTGAGGTGGTGTCATCCTGACAATTCCGGATGCTGAAGCGAAAAAAACTTCTGGACAAAGCTTTCTTTGATTAGTCCAATTGTATTTTGGTAACAAGCTTGTGTCTAAGAACATTTCAAAGTGGCGCACACTCCCAAACCTCTTCTGCTTGGATCCTTTATTGAGCTGGAGAATGAATAGCTAATGTTACTTCTTCATGAATATGCAAACATATCCGCTTATACCCCAGAACCTCCGCCCATCAATATTCTTTTTGTTATTTCCATGAACCAGAAATTTGGTTGTCTACAATATACATCAGCAGGTCACTAAAATCTGCCTTATATATTTACCAGTGTTGATATAGAGAAACTCCTTTCTGAACTTCCAAGAAACTTAATAAAATGTCAAATCTGTATAAATTATAAGACATCAATCCATTCAATCCATTATCTAAACTGCTTATCCTCACGAGGGTACTACAATAAAAATTCTTGTCAAAAATGTCCTTGTGGTCTGCAATGGTGTGCCACTGTTGTCCTTGTAAATAAATAAATACATAAATAAATAAAGCTTTTACTATGACTTTTAAATTGACATACTGTAAAGGTATCCTTTAGCTAACAGCATTATCACAGACATTAGTAAAGACACATGCGTCTTAGGGCACCAGTGGAGTAATTACGGACGTTTAAATGACTGCAGGCACAGCAAACAGTTCACGGGCAGATGTGGATTACTGACTGATTGAAAGCGTATCCAGATGCTTCATCTTTAACTGTGTGTGGACGATTAAAATGATACTTAGTGACACCGTGAACAAATATTCATTGAGATCTGAAACAATTTACAACATGAATATTTGAGTAATTGTGCAAACCATTTTTAGACCCTCATTGGCATTGGGTGTAGTATAAGCCAGAACTGTTTTGTACTCTTTTGTGATGGAAGCTTTTTAAGAACTTGTCGAAACTTCGACCAATGAGTCCTACAGTCTATTTGAGGGTCACCGTGGACCACTTGTGGACCAAAGTATGAATTTTGCTGAGCAATAGTTTGCTTTCAGATGACTACTGCGGTGCTCTTTGACTTCTCAAGAATGTTGCCACTGTACAGACCAATTCCACGTTAAAAAATACTTTTTGAGTTAGACATGGTCTCATCTTTTTGTATCACAAAAATCTGATATTTGAACAGGGGAGTGTGGAAGTTTTATATCCACTGTATCTGCAGTGGCCAGACGTCCAAGATTAAACGGTACAGTCTTTTCCAGCAAGATTTCACCAGCCCCATTGTTTTGTCGCACCTTTATGCAGGTCCCGTCCCAGCATCCCCGCTATTATATATTTTTTTGATCAGTCAGCAAGCCAATAATTTGAGCCACGTGTATGTGCAACAAAGATAGCATTTAGCATTAGCTAAAGCAATAACACAATCACAGGTCACCAGATTGACGAGCAATTAAATATGTTATTAATAGTGCCTGGTGGGAATTAATCGTAATTAGATTTTTAGCATAACTGTAGTGTCCCTGGGTCTTAATTTTGAAAATCTGGTCACCCTAACTGTATCTAATAAAACGTATTTTTCCTTTATGGGATCACTGTTTTGTACCAGTATTCAGGAGATAAAGAAGAACAAGAAGAGGATGAGGGCACAAAGTTCAGGAGCGATTTCGATCGTTGTGCAGAGCTCCCAGAGAGGACGAGACCTCTCCTTGACCTCTTCGTGCGCCTCACAGTTCACTAGATTAACTGGAGCACAACAGAGGCCGGCGCTATCGCCATCTCGCAGCCACCTTAGCTTCCACAGGCTGCGCGAGGCGATGCTACCTCACACAAATCCTGCACATGCAGAAACCTCTCTGTTACTCAAAGCCTCTGATATGACCTCCTCGTACACACTAACGGCAGCCACATCAATCCGCACACAGTTGGTCGCTTGCTCCAGTTCTTGCGCCTCAAGGTTCATTAGTGACACTGAAGTTACTTCAATAGGAGATGCACTTTAAGACCATCACGGCCACACAATTCTATACACGCTTTGATGATCCTATACGTGCATAGCAACAGTATACACAGTATATTCATGTCCATTCTGCGCGTATATGCCTTTGATTTCACTTACATCAAGACAGCGTTTGTTTTGCTTTCATCATAGCGTCCACGTGACCGCAAGCTCGCCGCAAGACTCCAAACTACACATTAGCCAGCAGGACCCCATAATGTAAAAATTGATGTCGGGATCAACAATTCAGCACCTAATTACTTCAAGGTTGATTAAATGCAAAGCTTTGAAGTTTAGTAACAGCATCAAAAGACTCTTTTTTTTTTTCTCCTCGCCGTTTCTCTCACCTCAGGATTTCAAAGCTTCCCAAGGCTGATGAGTAATGGAACAAAAAGGGAGGTTGTGCAAATGAGCCAAGACTGTATGGTTACATGATTTCAATGCTGTGGGGGATCATATGGAAGATTCGGCATTCATTTATGGCAGGCTGTGCACGACTTGTCAGGCTGAACGTACAAAATATTTCATGTTAGAACTCGGTGGTGGCATAGCATTCATAGACAGTATATACAGTTTAGGGAAGTGCAGTGACAGTTGCCATGTCAACTGCCCGTGGCTTATAAGCCTCCTGTGTGGAGCTTTGAGTTTGACATCTTGGGAAATTAGACAAATCACACCATCTGACGAGAGGTCTGTACAGATGCAATATCCAGTCCCGTGTACGGAAAATGCCCCAAAATAATTGTACTTCTCTGACCTCTACAAGATTGTGGCAGTTTATTTATGTATTTATTAACATTTACACCTATGTCAAATGTATTGAGTCTTCAAGGAATCTAAAAATGAAGACAGTGATGCCATTTCTGGCCCATAGGAAGATCTTAGGCACCGTTACCAACACACCGAATTTGAATGCAATGCAAAAAAAACAAAAAAAAAATAATAAAATGAATTATATAAAAACAACCACTTGTGGTGACAGCTAGGAATTTCTGCATGACTGTGCCAAATAATGGCCTAATAAAAACTGCTCTGACAGGTTTCTACAACTTAATCAACCAATCACTTTAGAAAAAAAAAAATTAAATTACAATAGAACAAAGACAAGAAGAGAAATCAACAACAACAAACAAACAAACGAACAAAAGCAGGTGGATTGTCATGTTCAAAAATTTGCACACAGAGGGAAAAAATGCAAATGTAAATATAAATATAATAAACGGTCAGCGGCAGAGCTTATAACACGAGTGACTAGTTAATCAAATAGTTGGTGTTTGGGTTTTTCATTGATTTTTCTTACTAATTCAAGTCTAGAGACAAAAAGTAAAATAACGAGAGTAAAATGACTGGAATGGCATCAATAAGTGTTTTTGTATTCTTGCTCCTTACTGCCATCATATATGGAGTTGCACTGTGACATTGACGTGTGAAGTATATAGACTGTCACCTTTATTTATGCTTCTTTGGCATCTATCAACTCTAAACTTGGAGAAGCATCTTCCCACAATGCATAAGTGCAAGATGAATGAGCCCATATTGCAATTGCAACTTCTAGGCTGACAACGCATGCAACTTTTTGGGTGATAAATATGGGACGGGATACTGGGTGTTTTGCACAGGAAGAAATATAAGTTGAAGCTGGCTGAGTTCCATAATAAGGGAAGAAATTTCCAAATGATCTTTTTTTTATAAAAAAAAAAACAAAAAAAGTTGAATATGCAGGCTGTATAATGAAAAGAAAAATGATAGGTGAAACTTTGAAAGAGGTCTTTGTTCCAAGGGTACCGATTGGGAATCCAGTCACATAGTGTCACAAATCTTAGGTAGGTTAGCCAAATACTAAACAGTCAGGCAGGCGCGTTCCAAAATCCATTAAAAATGAAATATTGGTGACACCTCTGTTTAGGTGCAGGATATTGGCAATCCATTAAAAGCGGTTGTAGATTTCCCTTTTAAGGTCTGCTTGTTTCTGTGTTGGGAGAACAATGCTGAGATATGGTCAGACGGAAAATTTGGGGTTGGTGCTGTGCTGTCTGACTACAGATATAGGACTTGATTTAATAAAGCTTTGATAAACTGTTCCAAACTTGATTCTGTGGAATCTGATCCTCTGACCATACACACCTGCAATTGTGGCACAGCTAATTTTGTAGGTTCTGGGACGAGTATAATATGCAATCCAATTGATTCTGCATGCGTAATGTGATTCATCAAACTTTGTGTCTTTATAAATACCCTGTCTGAAAGGCAAGAGTAGGGATAACGCTTTTGCTAGTAGCTTTTGCTTCTAATTGTCATAAGCGCTGACTTGGAGCTGCATTTCCTTACGTTTGGGTCATTTCAACAATACTATGAGAATTGGCTTCGGCTTCTCTCAGGAGTTTTTGGGCTGTATTGTCCCAAGTTTTAAACGCAATATTACACAGAATGGGCAGACACATCCCATTCCCATTCACTCTCGACGAGTTAAAGCAAAACATCATAGGAGCGATAGATATATTTTGTGTACCCTAAGTAATGTTTATCTTCCACTAACACGTCCAATTCCATCACTTTATAATCCATTTTGCGCTTGCAGTTTTCTCACACATTTTTCACGGTGAAAACCATCTGAATTGCCCAGTGCAAAAATATTTTCTCTCAAAAACGTATAAAAAAAATTATATTTTAAATATTTCCATGGTCCCAAAAACGTATTCATAGGTTTTTATGTTTGTTTTTTTTATGCTAGAGTGTACGGAAGACTTTGATGCAGCTTCTGATCTGAAGAGATTGCTTAAAGCAATTGTAGTTATTACAAAAAATGCCCAGCAGGTGGTAGCAGAGTATAAGAGATGTGAAATGATGAAACTTAGCTATATTCCAATGCTAATTGCTGCAAAATCGAAACAGATACAAATACAATACAAATACAAATATACTTTTTTTTGTCCTGATGAAAGAAGAGACTATTTTGGTAGGTTCCATGTTTTTATACCAATAGAACACAATATTCTGTGGGCCTTGCAAAATCAGTCAAAATCCAGTAAAACAGTCGGGAGCGAAAGGGGTTCCTTCAGTGAAAATGGCTGCGAGTGAATTAGTTACAAAAGCAATCTCCCCTTGCCTTTGAGTGAGTGAGCATGGAATTTAGTGCAAGCAATTTGGTTGAAATGTTAGTAGATCACATGGAACACAGCTACGAACAGTGTGCGCAATCTGTTTGAGTGAACATGAAATTTGCCACCCTTGGGTGTAAGTCAAGCCCATAATGAAGTAAAATTAACGAACAGTTGGGCTTCACTTAAAAGGCACAAGACGTATCGGCGCCGTCCATCCCTGGCACACCTTTACATAATCGACTGCCCATATCTACACATTTGCATGTCGGCTGGCATGCACGTTGACCTTCTCTCTCCGCATTCAAGACACGGTACAAGTGATTTTTCCAGATACGGCAGTATGACTGTCAGTAAGAGTCTTGGAGGTCACCAGTTCCCATGCATTATTGAACAGAAAAATGCGGCGAGCGAGTCAGAACCCGATGGAAGAAGACCTGGTGCTCTTTTCACAGACGCTTGGAACCCGCAGTCAGTCTGCCCTGCACAGAGCCTGTGATACAGAGTAGGCCTTGCTTTCAAATTAGCATTTACTGGATCTCTGTTTTGCTGTTAATGGGGTCACGAGGACTGAGATTCCGAGTTTAGCCTTTGATATCAAAATCTGTTTGCCATTTAAGCAAATATAGAGCGCTATATAAATTATAATATAGCCTACATGTGTTTTAATTGACACGGTCAGATTTAACTTCCCAGATCGCATTTGTGCTCCAGAAGGCCCAAAAATATATATAAAATACTTCATTTTCTGATGCTAGAACTACACAGATGAAGATGGGAAAATATGCGGTAGAAAAGGAGGACACATTGGAGCCAAAATTGCTCAGTACGATCCAGTGCAGTCAAGCTTAAGCCCTTTTAATTATACTGTTGACACGTTTTGGGGGGCCTCAAAGCACAAAGGCTACAAATTGGGCTGTTTTTTCTAAGAAATAGAAAAAAAGAAGAAAGTGTACTCTCCAGGTGTGCTCTATGAAGAGGTATGGTACAAGAGTCACAAGAATAGAACTAAAAGGAAGATAAGGGCTCTTTAGCAATTGTCGTTTTTTTTTACCTCGGTGTTATCATACAAGGTGCAAAAAGTAATTTATTTAGTAACTAATTTATAAGCATGTTCTCATAAGAAATTTTAATTTAAATAGATGTTTTTTTTATAGTGGCATAATCTTTTTAAGAAGATTGGTTGCTGTCTTCTCATCAAACAGATTTTTGGCTTTAGTAAATGAGTGTATAGAGCTGGAGTTTTTCCAGAGTAGACAAAAAAATTGGGTTAATGGTGATATATTGCCAAGAAATGTGAAAAGATGGCGAATTACAAGAGAGGGCGAAATGGGTCAGCAAAGGTACAGGGACAAGAAGGTGTAAAAGAAAAGTCCAGGCTGAGGTAACATGCAGCAAAAGTAATCTGGAGGAGGGAGTGGTGGAGTGCCGCAGGGGTTGTTAGTTTTAATTGGACCTCAGGCTTCGGGACAAGCAGTGACAAAATCAAAAGGCCAGATATACATCAAGCAGTGCTGGAAAATGTCGAAACGTGGGGAAGGGCCGCGGGGCAGAGAGTTGGAGAGAGAAAGGGCATTGTTAGATTGTTAGCAGACAGATTTTCTGAGAAGTTTTCATATATTGATGAGAAACCGTGAGAAACAGAGAAGATGTGGGTGGGAGGAATTAATTTGAAGGATGAAATGTTATCCCTATGTTCGGTTAGTCAACAAAGTATAACCAAAACCCACAATAAAAGGACCTTACAAAAGCCAGCGTGACTTTACTTTTAATTCATAAAGTTTTTCTTATTTTGTTCTCTTTCGTACATTTTGTTTAAGTTGTGCGGAATGTTGCATGAGTTAACCAAAGCACCAATTACACCACTGCTCTGCATCGAGAACAATAATCTAATTTACTAATTAGAATCAACCTTTTCAGCTCCAAACAAGGATGGTAGATGGCACTTGCAGAGGATGGAACCCACAACGCCTGGATTGGGTGAGCACCCCTCTACCACTGAGCCATGCCACCCAATGATCGAAACAGACATGAAAGGGAGGGCTTGGGGGTGGTGGATAAGATTGAGCTAATAGGATTCGTATTAAGATTAGGATGAGGGTTGCGGGGTATGATTTGCCCATTGAAAATTAATTGAAATTACCGTTATCAATAATTTGGCCAAAATTGTCAGTTCTTGGTTCCAAATTCAAACTTTGGTTTCAAAATTCCAAAGTATGGACCTCCAGAGTGGGGCACCATGTCCCACCTCACATAGCCCGGGGACGAAGCATTGATCTTGGGTAAGCGTTTGGGGTTGATGCCTCGGGCTCAGAGCTCCAGGATCAACTTCATGTGAACATACCTAACCTTTTGGGGTCTTGCGGTTGAAATTAGCATTTTGATCAGGGTTGACCAAATTAGGGTTAGGGTGCACGCACGCTATCTGATGGAACTTCCCGGACCACACGCCTGTGGAACAGTTAGTAGAGAACCAAAATGGACAGGCCACCCACCGCACGTTTCAGACGTTACCCAAAACCAGGAGTTCCTGCCCGATACGATGCACTCAGGAGTAATACATATGTTTGCATTCCTATTACTGAGAAAATTGTTTACCAGAATATTCTTTCATCTTTAGCTGGATATAAGAAATGCATTAACTCATGCATTTACAGAGCAATAATATAACATTCCGAGGGCTTAAAGTTGATGTGCTTTAAGATTCAAGTATTTTTTTTAGCATACGCAATGTCATTTAGAAGACAGAGAGCCATGTTTTAGAGTCCTGGTTCCAAAATCTATGGAAAACAAAAAACACTGTATGACACTTGAACTGTACTTAGCAGAGTTTAAATGATAGAACCGGTGACAGTACAGTAGCACTCAAGAAGATAGTGAAGCGGTACTAATTGACAACAACCTCCCTATTATCAATAACTCATATCAAGGATGTGACAGTGTGGTTGTGCGTGTGAGTTGATGTGTGGGCGGAGTGTGCGTGCGTGTTTGATGAATAGTGTAAACATCCCGAACAACATCAGGATTAACCCAAAGTGACACGTCCTGATGTATTTCATGTCAGCTGCGTCCTCTGCATCGCTAAAAGTCAGCACGCCGGTTAAGATGTTGAGAGGGTTGTATCAACAAAAACAGGGTTAGTTTGCCTTCAACAAAATCAATCATGAAGATTAATAAACCACTAATCTAGGGTATAATTCGTACGTTTTTGGATTACGTGTATTTAGAGGTTATACGGAACATAAACGTAAATGTGACATTTTTGTTTTTGCTCCCATTTTTCACGAGCTTATCTCAAAGATCTACGACGGATTACATCTCTAAAATATTGTGTTGTGCCAATTGGACCACATCATTGTTTCGTTTATTCTTGAATATATAAAATACTTCAATGCATCACAATAACACAAACATTCACTTACAGCATTTGTCACCTAGTGGATTTGCACATCTGATTAAAGATTCCTCCTACCTCCAACTCCCTCTTTCTATCTATCTTTCTTGGAGACCCCAGGCTAGCCCAGAGATTATAGCATTCATCCGGTCTCAGAACAGTTCTTGGTCCCGGAGGAGGTGCTGGAGGGCATTGCTGTGGAGAAGGACATCTACACACAGAGTCACACTGACGTCTGCCCTGATAGGCAGCGGAAAATGTCTGGTAAAGTTTACATTCCCCAGAGTATTAAAAAAGTAAAGTGTCTCGCTTTGAGTGGCAGACATTAAATGTGGGTTCAAGAAGTGGAAGAGAACATGGTAGACTAAAAAAAAAAAAATAAATCATCACGATGACAGCCAAAGGCCAGAACATGTGATATTCATTTGCGAATAATTATTAATTTAATGAGGATAAACTGTATTGAAAAAAAATAGATGGATGGATTATTATTATAGAGAGAGGGCATTCACTTTTACCGCTGTATCTATAAAAAAACAAGCAGCTTCTTCTATTTTTTTTAATGAGCTGAGATAATTTGTGACAAACATATCCCTAATTTCCTTATGAAACGAGGAAAGCTGTAAAAAAAAGAAGCGATATCATAAAATGTGCTTGACTTGTAAAAAATGATGCTTAATGTACTTTATTGAGCCTGGTATTCTTAGATTGATGTACATTTGGCCTTGTGGATTTTAATCAGAGTTACAAGTATTGTTTTATTTTTTTTACGACGACAGGCTCGCTCTTAAATTCAAGCCCTTTAAAATTGTACAACTTTTGGGGTTTTATCGCTTTACTTTCACTGCTTCGTCATAAATCCAGTTAGTTGCCCAATGACCTCAATTCCCATTCCACTCCATATTGAAACAGTGAAGACAATTCCTTTATTTTGTTCAGGAGTCAGGTTTGGTGAACATGAGACAACATGGTAACATTTCAGCTTTTATTTCCATGTATTCACATCTGGGTCTGAAAAAAGAAAACAAAAAAAACATACTCGTACCATTTATTTGAAACCATCAATTTTTACATATGACTGACTAGTGCTTTCATATACGGAAATGTGGAATTGCCAATATGGTGTAAACATTTTTGACTGCCAATATAGTTTTAACGTATTTGCAAGTATGTTTCAACATACTTGCAAATATGCTCAAACGTATTTACAAATATGTTTAAACGTACATTCAAATATGTACAAAAGGTACTTTTAAATATGTTCAAACGCACAAATATGTTTAAACCTTCTAGTAAATACATTCAAACGAATGATTTCAAGGACGCACAAACGTATTTGAAAATATGTTTGAACATACTTCTAGGCTAAGTGCTAAAAACTGGGTATGCAAGTCAATAGCTTGTGACATTATGGGGAAAAAAAGTTTGTAGCAATTAGCCTACCCACTTGCAAATAAACTTGAACGTATTTGCAGGTATTTTCAAACGTATATGCAAATACGTTCAAACGTACGCTTTAAATGTATTTGCAAATGCGTTTGAACTTATTTGCCAGTCAAAAATATTTACTCCATATCGGCAGTTCCACGCTTCCATAGTCCTATTAATTGTCCTAGTCCTAATCCTAATAAAATTGGTAGACACACATTTGTCTCCAGACTTAAACCCAATAGATTAAGCATTTTTGCTTGCTGAAGAGGAGACTGACAGAAGTAACCCCTAAAACCAACAATCAATTAAACAGTCTGTGATGAACACCTGGAAAAGCATCACAAAAAAATGAATGTAAAAGTTTTTGTCTCATACTGATCATTTTGTAAATATTTTTAGTCTACAACCAGAATAATAGAATCCGTTTCACCGTTCCAATAATTATAGAAGCGAGGGCAAGGACCGAAATCTATCTTAAAAAAACTCAGCTGGCTGTCAGCCACCACTGTGCAGCTGCACAGTACAACGCAAGGTCCTGCTGGTTTGGTCATCTCGCAACAAAAGAATGGGCTGCATTTTACAAACATGAGCTGCTTACAGGGAAGAGAAACATCGTTTTTGAACAAAAGCAGCACAAGGCGTCACGTCACGTCATAAACTGTATTAGTACCTTCTTGCAGAATATGTGTATGGAATTGCTGATTACATTTTTGGAGGGTGTTTTAAGTCTCAAAATGGTCAGATAATCACCAGAAATGAATGGCTGAACAAAAGTTTTCCTCCCATTACAAGACATTTTTGCTATTATTAGCTAGTTCCTGTTTTGTTCCCATTCACGTTCGCTCGAGCAGCTGGTGTTTATAAACTTTTTTTGGGGGGGGGGGGCCTACTTTGGAAAAAGAGTTAAATAAAATCAAACATTTATTTGGATATTCTGCGACTGGTGGTGTGCATTTGTGTTCATCTGTTTGTGCTGTTTGACAAGAAGGAGCGCTTCGTTTGCCATGTGCTCGTCACTTGCTAGCAGAAGGTACGTACCGCGTTGTATGTGGTGTTTTCATATTTTGCATTACATAAGTGGTTGATTTCAGTCTGAACATGTTAATGAGTTAAAAAAAAAAATCTCTTTATTATCGTGATACTAGGCTAGATAACTCATTGCCTGTACAGTTAAATGGGTTTTCCCATATTTTAGGATTTCAATAAAAGGTTACGTTGGGCAGTTATAATAAAGTTAAAATAAATAAATCTATTTTATAATTTAAACACAAAATAAATAATAATAATAATACCGTATACTATATATATGTAAAGTAAATATTTAAAATTACAACAAATGAAATCTCCCGTGGCAGGCAGTGCCTTGGCAAACGCCCCCATATCATCTTTTTTGCGCCACCATCAACCTCTCAGCTATGTTCTGCTTACTACCTCCCGTTTCCTCCCGTTGTTCCTCACAGTTCCACAGAAGTGATCTTCCTTCCCGGTTGCATATCACTCATCATTATTCACATGTCCTTTGGAAGGTCAATTGATCTGGTTTGAGACTGTGGGAAATGTTTCCACTGATTGCTTGTGACACGTTGGCGCGCACGCGCGCAGTCGCAAGCCCGTCACTTTATCAAGCACAGAAGATAAACAACTTTGGATAGGCTGAGAGACAAGGTGGGGATGTTAAATGTGAGGCCCTTCACACATGGCCTGTTAAGTGATGCTGAATAAGGGCATCTGTCCTTCTCGGGAAGCTCCTGTGGCGTGGGGATGCGCGCACGTGTGTACGTGTTTGCCCTTTCAAAAAAAAAACTAGCCGTGTCTGCATTCTTTTTCTTTGTGACACAATGCACCAATTAATCAACAGTTTAGGTCCGCTATTCATCACAACAGCATTGTGTTGGGTCGCAGTTGAAACAATAGGAGATATAATGATTGTGGGGGGGGGGGGGGTGTGCTCAGGTAACTGATAGGCCAGTGCTGCATTGAGAAAGGTTTGCAAATATATAGCAGTCGTTGATGATTTGAACCTACATTAAATAAATCAAATGATTTAACATCTATGAGGAGTTCGCATTGCCACCTAATCTCTTGAAAGTTTCATACCAAGAGCAGCGCCGTGTGACGCCCACCACCCAGAAGTGACTTTATCTTTCCTAGCTTGTCCTCATATCACTTCTGTGCCTCCTCCAAAAGCAACAATGGCTGCACAAAGCCTCATCATGCAGAAAGTCCCCCTGCCAGCCTTCAGCCGTCTGAAGATAGTGATACATAGGTTCAGCGCGCTGCAGATTTCATTTCATTTCACTCCCGTCTCCATTTCCTCTGTCAGTTGTTTTTTTTTTTTTTGGTAGTCTGCCATTCCTGCAACAGGTTTTCAATTTAATGTGATTGAATGTTATAATATAAAACACTGAGCGGAGGGGTCGAAATTAATCGATTAAGCAGTCTCAGTTTTTTTTCTGTACTTTTTATCTATTTATATTAATAATTTTTATTATCATAGTTTTAAAATCCTTTATTTTTGTCTTTGCACTGAATGGCCTGTACTTTACTGTTGCGTTGCACTTGTAATGACAATAAATCTGAAGTAATTGATTATCAAATTAATCGACAAATATCTTAATAATTGAGTCATCGTTAGATGTTGTTGAACTTCAAATTGTCCAAATCCTTTATTCTCTGATTTCTGTAGTCCTTTATGAAAAAATACTTTTTTTTGTGTGTGTTTAATCAAAATATGACATTTGAAAATATCTGCTTTTACTTTCAAAATCAATCCCTCTTGTGTGATATTGCTTAATTGCCGTTTTTAAATGACTAAACAATGCCAAATAAACAACAATAATTAAACATGAATCTGCAAAAAAAGAGTTTAAGAATACAATTTAATACAAAATAAAATTGTATTGGATTATTTGATTGATCGATGGAATAATTAAGTTTTAAAATATTACATAGTGACAACCCTAAAAGTGAGTAATGATTTGTTTAATGAAAAAAAGTCAAATATTCCGAGAGTTCATGACACATAATCATACACTCAATTCCTATGCTTCTTTTTTTCTTAAGGCAAGGCAATTTTGGAAATAGCAAATTACATATGTTGAATTTTGGTAAAACTGTGAATATTTGTAATGAGAAAAATACTAGCCCTCATTGCGTGGATTTTTGGAATATGTTGAAATTATAATGATGTGAATCGGACAAATTATGTGGAAGAAAATGTATGTCAAAAATGTGTGAGTGGAATGGAATAACATTTTAGGTATAATATAATATATATAAGACCTTTACACAATCATTAAAAGAACATATATTGACAAAATGTAAACACATTTACAAACAAACAATTTAACGACATTTAAAAGCAAAGGAAAAAATAAACTAAACGACTGTATAGTGAAATTGATTAGAAAAATGCTTTAATACATTAATCACATTTAAGGGGGACAGTGGGGAAGTTTTTAAACTGTATTTACAAGCATTCATACTTGGGGCTGACTTCCCTTCTGGTGGCAAGTTATTCCAATTGTGTGCAAAATAACAGCCACAGGCTGTTTCACCATGTTTGCTTTAAAACCTCGGCTCCACTAATTGACACTTAAATCGCAATACTTCATCTAAAAACCACACCAGAAGAGGAAAACCATAAATAACTAAAATACCTTCCCAACTTCACTTTCTATTATAATTAAAATGTTCCTGCTTATGTTTTTTTGTCACTTATATCCAATTATCCATGCTTTAGTCTCTGTTAAATTAAAGACAAGCCTCTAAAGGTTATTCCTGTAGCAAAAAATAAGTCTGCACGTGCTAGTAGTAATAAAAAAATATGTCAAAATGGAGTGTTGGTAACATTCCTCCATTCTGATGAGGATCATGAAGCCGCACAGCAGTGCTGCAAGGGTCCTGAGCAGAGTTGGCACGATTGTCAAAAATCTTCATGACATGTAAAGAAAAAAAAAATTTACTTGTCAGAATACATCTGACATCTCGTTGTGATAGCTTGTGCGTGTCTAAATTTAAAATTCCCTTTTTTTTTCTTTTTTTTTTTAAAATCAGACGTCAATGAGATACAGCATCTTCGCTCATCTGAATACTGTAGGTGTGACCCACTACACACATTCTAAAAATAAGAACTTGCTCACTGAAACATGGCTAAATTTGCAACACTAGACCCACAAGGAAGCAGACCGAGCAAGCGCCGAATAGAAAGACATTGACTTTGAACCTTAAATTAGTTAAGTCGGTGGTACACAGGATGTGGCTCCACGCAGCTGTGCGTTGTGTGTTCCGAGTATCCGACAGCTTAGCGGGCTTTATTAATGCATCGGTGCCCTCAGCCTGTCAAAGCTTTGTAATGTGCATCCCCCTTAAAATGGGAAAATCTGCTCCCTTCAAGCATGTGAATCAGCATTTTTTATTTTTTTTTAAGACACGTGAAAGCCAAGGCACACCAACCATACGGGGATCCGCCTTCGCGAACATTGCACGACAAGCCTTGCGTGAGCAAACATGCAAACAGTCAGACACTGAAACTCATGTTGCGTCGACATAATAAATCAGATTTGTGCAGTGCTCATTTTCAAGAGGATTTTGTTATGTAGATGCTACTTCTTGAAAATGTGGCGGCACAATTGATTGCACAAATTGGCAACAACCAGCAGAGGGATATTGTCCAATTGTCCATTTTTGTCTAGTAATTTAATTTTTGTGTCACATGAGGTACTAAAATTGGACACAAAAGCAGACAGGACACGGAAGTTTAAAACTCGAGTCTTTATACACGAAAGTACAAAGTAACAACAAAGAGCAGGGCTGGATGCTGATGGCCCTCAAGAAAGTGCTTGCCGAACAAACCTTAACCAAGAAACCTCAGCTAAGAAACCTCGAAAACCTATAAAAGTTGATCTGACTTGACCGGAAAGCTTCCGTGCATTTTGATTGGCTATAATTTGCAACATCACCAAATTGGGTAACTGAGATTCATACTTTGAATCGCAGGAGTTTTGCTACCTTATATTTTTACAAAACGTTTTTTGATATTTTAATGTAGGACTGTTTTTCTGCGATGTTTAATTATCCCCCCCCAAAAAAACACAACAACAACAAAACTTTCACTGCTCAGTAATCGCAGCAAATTGTTTGAGACGAGAGAATACTGGCACCAATTCACGATTTCTAAAATTGGACCGACTGGCTCATCACACATTTTTGGCTCATTTATGGTTCATAAACTCTTGCAAGCATTTGGTTGTTTTTGTTATTTTTACTTCAGTGAGATTGCATTTGTGAGTGAACAGTTCAATTTGCTTCTGTTTAATAGTTTTATATGGCCCATTCCCATGAGCTAATTTCCCTCCAAAACGCAACAGATGTTTGCTCGCATACGCACACGCACGCTCGGCGATGGTGGCGAGGGCAGCAATATGCTCCTCACTTGTGTTAAAGACCCTCGTTGGTATTCCGCGCATGTCTGCCGGACGAGGTTAGCAAGCGGATCACATCTATTACCTTGCTAATTCTACAGCTTGGCCTTTGCATAATAAGATGAGAGGCGGGGAAATGTGCTGGGTGTGTGTTGAGGAGAGAAACGAGTCAGGGTAAGTAATCAAAATGTGTTTGCAATGGCGTCGTGAATGAATTTCAACATTGTAATCGCACAATGAAATGGTAATTGAGTAAATTAATGTTTTACTTTGTGCTTTGACTCTGGTCTGGTGATGAACGGTCCCACGAATGGATATATTCATCACATCTGATACTTGAACCGTGATAATTCCAATCGCTCTGCCTTCCTCGCTTCAAAAAGGAAATTCCATTCAATGGTTGTACAGGTCAAACAATTCAGGTATCAAGCATCCATGTGCAAGATACAATTGAAATGTAATAAAAACTGATAAATACAAAAGCCACAGCATTAGGTAGATCTGCATAAAATATGACCAAAGTGGTTTCCATAGCACCCTATGTTGGAAAAGGAAGTCTTAACTACTCCTTAAAAAAAAATGGTGATGGTGGACGGAGAAATTACATATTAGTATTCCACCATTAAAACAAATTCTTGATAAAGGTGGTTTTATTAAACCAAAATGGAAGCATTTGTGAAATTACAATGCAATATCGTAATATATGCATGTATGTAAGTACGTATCGGTATGGGGGCACGTTACATTGTCTTTTTCATACTAGTATTACGTATAATTGCACATCCACTACAGTAGGTGGCAGTGGCGCTCTCATTGTCAGTGACTGCAAGGAGTATTAGCTCCTCTGTAGAGGTGTACCTACAACAAATTTATAGACAAATCATGTTATCCATAGTCGCGGCTGTTGTTGGGGGGGGGGGGGTTGGAGGCATTTATGTGTGTGTGTGTGTGTGTACGTATGTACCAATTTAGCTTCTAAGATTGATGCATTCTGGGGAAATATTAAGGGGGAGAAAAAAAACGTTTCATGGCTCAATGCTTCCGTTGTAGCATGCGTTAGCTCCACCAATAGCAATCTAAAAATCTTGGTAAAAAATTAAAGTTCACAACTACTCTTCCCCTTGCCGCGACTCTTGTCCTCTTGGTCAAATCACTCCTGTAGTAATACTTAATGAACTAGGCAAATACACTGGAACATGGCTGAAGTTTTTTTTTTTTTTCACCAAAGGTTTGTAATGGTCCTGTTTAATTATGCCCTTCTAGCTCTTTTAATTTCATTTTGATAAAAGGGATGCTTGATCAGTCTGCGCCTTAATAGCTCTTTTAGGGGAGCGGCTTTATTGCCATTTCATGCTCCTTACAAGAACACTGCTGCTTCAGAGCATCTCAGTCAGCATTTTTTTATACACATATACACACTGCTCAAAAGATTTAAAGGAACACTTGATCACTTATGCAATGCACACACAAAAAAAAAAATAGTGCGTTCATTTTGAGTTAATTTGAAGTTCTTTTAACGTCACTTTTTAAAAAAACTTAATATGGAAAGCCTCTACTGGGGGAATTCCAGTCGCAACACAGCAGACACGTCCACGTCAAAATTTAGCAGTAATAATTTTATAATAATGCATATATTTGTGGAGACTGGGGTCAAGTTGTCTTTTACAATTTTAAAAATGTGCAGAATTTCACAAGTTACTTGTTAAAGATTAGATAACTCTTAATATAAAAAGAAAAATGCACTGAGCTGTCACCAACGTCTCACAAATGCAATTATGCCATTTAGTGGCAGAAAAAATACCTCAACACAAATCAATATCACACTTGTTTTTTACAATGCAGTACATCTTCTTCTTTTTTAACAAAATGTTATGAATTATTTTGAAATTACTGTATCAATGACTAAAAGATGCAGCCATATTTCTATTAGTTTAACATTTGTTTTATGTTTACAAGAGTATGAAAACTAAACTACATTTACAACAGATGTAAAATTTGAGATTAATAGTGAGTCATGCGATTAATTACGGATAAAAAAAATGTAATCGCCTGACACCCCTAATATAAATATAATATATATAATAAAAATATAAATATATATAATATATAAAATATAAAATATAAAATATAAAATATAAATATATAAATATATAAATATATAAATATATAAATATATAAATATATAAATATATAAATATATAAATATATAAATACTATCTCCCTTTTTTAAGTGAGATAGCTGCTGAAAGATTGAAGGTAAGTGAAAAATCAAATTTTTTGAAGGACGGAGTCGAGTTTGAGAAGGACAGTTCGCTTTCATTTTCCATCAAGGGAACTAACCTTTTTACTCTCTTTTGAGAAAAATCTAAGTGCAAATACAAGCTGAATAAACTCACTACTAGGTTAATGAAATCATGAATGGGTCTTTTCGCTCATTCTTATGACCGCTGTTAGGTTTGTAACGTCAATGCATCCAACCACTCATCTGGCATCTATGGGACAACCACAAGATTGATTCTTGCCTTCTTGTCATCCATACATCCACACATGATATGCTGCAATAATGTAATCATCAGTTCTAAGGCTATGAAAAGTCAAGTACTGCATCACACTGTGTAAATGTCACTTGTGTGATAAAACCACCAGCGTATTTGCATAGTAAACTTGAATTGAGATTTTTTCTGGTCAAATCGAATGTACATATTAAAATACAGGACATAGGACAAAGCATAATTTGCTCACATACGTATCTCCATGATAGACAATACAAGGTATTCAACGCATTCCCATCACAATTTACCAAGGCGCTGTCCGAGACAATTTTAGAATTGGTTAAACCGCAGCACCCATGTGCATTTGGCCTTGACTTTTCAACTGAGGCTGACTGATTCTAAGCAATCATTGGCTTGTATCGATCACATCGATTTGACGCTCACCTCATTCACTGTCTCTGACCTCTGAAGAGTTTCAGTCTCAGTTTCCTGTCTGGCTCTACAAATGTGTCTTTGGCAGAACCGCTCCTCGCTCTGCAGAAGAACAAGAAGAAAAATATCATTGTAGACTTTAAGCTAGCTCAATGCAGAATAAAAACACAATATGAGAAAATATGTTACTTAACACAAAAATACATACATCGACCAGAATAGAAAGGGAATTACCAGCAAAACTAGAGCATTACAGAAAAGCACACACAAGAGGCACATTCTATTCTTAAAGTGTATTAACTTGAGAGGCAAACCAAGATAGAGTCGTAATGTGAGAAATACTCAAAATGAGAGTGCAGGAGCCAACTGCTACCAAAGGGAGAAAAAAAACCTGAAAACTGGGTATAACTCATGATTACAGGCAGTAAAACCAATAGCGGTCCATCAGCAGTAAAATATAGCCAACAGGATGATTAAGCTCATTTTCCTGTGTGCCAGTCCTCTCTCTCTCTTTCTGCCTCTATCACACTAAACAGCATGCATTTGGACATGTTCCGCTGTTTAAAAAACAAGGAAAATCATCAGGCTTCTCTGTGAAGATGACACCTAGAAGAGGTTATGTGGTGAGCTATGATGGGGTGATGGATTATATGTGATGTGGGATTCCCCAGGGATCCATTAATGACTTATGTGCATTTTTTTTTTTTTTGCACTAGACCAGATCGTACACAACAGATTATACACACACGTCTGTGTATGACACAGAAGATCCGACACTAATTATGCACTTTATGAGTTTCTGAGGCTAATCAGACTGCTACTCTAATGAGTTGGGCCTTATCCCAAAAAGAAAGAAAAAAACAAAAAGACGGTGCTATCATTCGAGGGCACAACTTGTGATTGTGTGTATGCACAAGGGAGTGTCTGTGACTTGGGTTAAACAGATGTTATTATACGTGTGGGCATTGCTTATTCCTCACCGTCTGTAGACATTATTATTTAAATACATTTTAATTACAGAAATGAAAGTAATACTGTAAACAGATAAAGTGCTGGGAAATATAATTATTTGTGCAGTGAATTTCTGCATGGCCTTCAACACTCTTTAAAAAAAAAAAGTAATATTACTTGAAAAAAACTCTAATTACATTTTACAAGGACAGTTTTGAGTACGTTACCATTTTTTTTTTAAGTTACTCAAACATTGAGGAACAAACTCATGACCTTCACTCTACCACCTAAACCATGCCACTCTTTGCCACTATACTGCATTGCTGGTGTATCCAAAACAAGGCAAAAAAAATTGTCTTTTGGAGGTACAAGGATTCTGCCTGACACCATCAATATGCTAACACACAGCTGCAGCGGCATGGCTCAGGTGGTAGAGTGGCTGTCTCCCAACCTGAAGGTTGTGTGTTAGTTCCTCAACCCTTGAGTAGCTTTTGTTTTTTTTTAAATAAACTGGTCAAATGTACTCAAAACTCTCTCTGTAAATGTCAATACTTTTTGTTGTTGTTTTGAAATATTTTTCAGATGACATCATGTCGAGTCTATCACCTGGTCCTTCAAAACAAGCAAATGCGGTCGACCTTCGTCAGTTTCATAACTTTCCTCCTGCAATCTACATTTTCCAAGGATGATGGCCAGCATTGTTTTCATGGCAATTGGTTCACTTTTACAAATCAGAATACAAAACAAGTTATAGCTTCAAACGTCTCATTGTGACCATCTAAATCCAAGAGTGGCCGAGCTGCACTGAAAGGCCGATCCCAATAGATGGATTTCCACTCAAATTATATAACCGTCAGTGCTCTCATCCCGCTTCCAAATGGCAATTCAGCAAACTTGTCCTAAAATGAGCTCAGAATCTATTGTAGATATTTTCCCATTTGCCACGAGTATGGAAAATGTCCCAGCCATCTGCTCTGCTGAAATATTTAGTCATGCTCTGTTGCAGCATCCATCTCTTGAGCTCCGTTACGGCGTACAAAGAGGCTTGTGTAGTGGTGGTGGTGCAGGCAAGCAAAAAGGCGCTGGCACGTCCACATCTGTGCACAACAATATGCGCACGCCAGTATGCAAGAGAAATACAAATGACTTCCCCATAATTGCAAGTGTCCAGTAATGCACTGGCACATACGACAGAACATGCAATGATGCTCGTCAGGATGGCTGCATAAAATTTTAAATAATCAGCTTAAATGTCATGTATTGTTGCCTACATGAATGCGTCATGAGAAATCCGCAGGCGAATGTGATGATGACATGAAGTATTCACATTCAATACATGTACCTGCTGACTGACTCTTATCCTCCAATGTATGAGAGTGCCTGCATATAGTTGCCGGCATCAATATTAACAGGGGTGAAAGTGCCTAATTACCTTCCGCTTGTCTGCAAGTGGGGTCTCACACGGTAAATTTTGGGTCAAATCAGGCGTTTCGGCGCAAATAGTTCAACATTTAATATGGAATAACTGCATATAAATAACATAAATAAATTAAAATTCAAGGTTTGTGGATAGCACTTCATTGATTTGCTTCCACTTGACCCACTCTGAATATCCTTCATTGTCTTCTTGGGGGAATGCTCAAGTGCTGCCTTCGAGTAAATGTCACCACCGACTAACGTTAGTTAGCTCTGTCATCTTAATACTTGCATTGTGTGTCTCTGAGGGAATGCATTGCAAGTGCTGCGGATTCTATAATTAAGCTGGTCATTAATTTGACCCTCGTGAGGTTTAATTACTTCTATTCGCCGTAAATCTGTATAAACCAACTTTCTAATATGTCCGAGTCTGTTTGGAGTTTAATTTGTGGAGTTTTTCACAAGAAGCTGATGTGCATGATAGAGAAAAAGCAGCAATGACAGTCAAAGCAGATGACCAACAAGACAGCTGGGGAGATGACTGAGAGACATATTACTTCCCAGATTAGGTTTGTTTTCCAATCATCTTCTGGCTGTGTACCATATTGATTAAAACCTAATAACCTCATAAGATGCTGTCCTCCACCTTTCTTCTCCCCTGCCATCACTCCATCACACCTCCTCCTCTCGCTTGTCCCCAAAGAGAAATGACGCACTGTTTTTTCTTGCACTATTGTAGAAGCAACACCAGAAAATCCCTCATTTTGAGACATTAATTCTGAAATCTATCAATCATGAAAAAGATTTTCAAAGATTCCGATTTGATGATAATGAAAATAAATAGCCTCGCGTCTATTTCAGGGTGGGCGTGTCAAGCTCACGAGAGGAATGAAGAAGAAAATTTGGCAAGTTGACATCAGCTTTCAATGCTGCGACATTTGGCTGACAAAGCTATGCATTTATGTAAGGGCAAACAACTTGCTCCAAATTTAATCATTTATGTCTGTTGAAAGTTTCATGAGGGGAACCCATGTGGCACAAGGCGCTCTGCTGTAGCAAATTGTTTGCAATTGTTGCTGTATGAGCTTCGCACAAGCTCTTAGTCAGTGCTCACTTCATTACATCTTTGTACAGGTAGCACTGTTGAGATGACTTTACGACAGTATTCATTAATGTATTACTCTAAAACAAGGTGTCTATTGTAAGGCTGTGAGATAAATATCTGCATAATTAAATGTTAAATGTTGAGAATTTGTGATTTGAATTCATAACCAACAGTTAGCATACAGTAGGAACTAAACATAAGGGGTCAAATAAATAATGACAGGGTGGACAGAAATTTCAGGGATACATGCAAAGTGTGCAATATGATTCTGGAAATTTTTATATATGTGATCTGAATGACTTGTTTTAATCTACGGAAAAGGATTAGGGCCAGTGAAAAGAAAAGAAAAAGGTTGGCAGGATTCTGACTATTTTCAGCATTCTGACTTTAAAGTCAGTAATCTGACTTACATGACAGAATTCTGACTTTATTAAAGTCAGAATTAAAGTAAGACTTTAAAATTTGAATTTTGAGATTAAAGTCCAAATTCTGACCTTAAAGTAAGAATGCTCACTTTAAAGTCAGAAGTCTGAGATTAAAGTCAGAATTTAGAATTGTTGTGCACATTAAATAATGTAAAAAAATATATATCTCAAGTCATTAAATAATGACAGCGTGCAACCTGCTAAATTCCATGTTTTTATTGTAAATGTAAACTATGCACACGGGATGGTAAACAAATGAAATTCAGTTCAGAATTTAGAAAAGCATTTACAAACATGATATTAGAATGTTTGCAACAAGGATTAAATTAATTTGGCGAGAGGGAGGCTGGTATTTAACAAACTCAAACACATCAAAAGCTTTAATTGGAAAGCTAATGACGTGTGATGGTTCATTGTGGAGCCGAAGAAAAACTTCGAAGCCGTTTCCCCCCCAAAAAAACCCTCAAATTCAATATAAATAATTGAGTTTAATCACTGAGGAATGAGATCTAAAATGCAGCGGCTCAGCAGGGAGACAATGAGTCATAAATACGACTTTAAAGAAGACTGAGCAGATTGGCCACTGTTTCCTTTTTTTTTCTCTAACTCAACAATGCGGGGGCTTATTTTCGCCATTTTAACTTTCTTAAAAGGAAAAAGGCCAAAGAAGATGATGATGGAAGAGAAAGAAGAATGTGAAATGGATTGAAGAAGTTGGAGGCTGCAACCAATGAGTCAGCATTGGAAAAATGAAGTGATGGTGTGCATTATCATAAAGTGCATTATCATTAGTGTTATGCTGCAACCTTGATCCATTTATGTTTAAATTATGAGCATCAGTAAAGCTTCTTCTTATGCCTAATACGACTTGCAGATTCTCACTTAGTCAGCGAAGAAATTTACGAGACAACTTTTGTTGGCATGGACAGCTGATGACGGAACGTGAAACTGCGGCGGTTAATAACGGAAATGAACGACTACAACACGTGAGTCTGCTAGTTAAAAACTGTCCCTGACAGCTTTATTGGATATGATAAATGATTGAAATAATGAGGCTGATTTGTGAATTAAGTATCAAGGGCAACGCCACAAATTATGCTTAATAAGCTGAGTTAATATGATAACTGTGTTTAATGTATCAAGCGATGAATGATTGGGCCCTATGGTACAATTGCATGTGTGAAGGATTACCAAGTAGTCCAAACCAAACCATGTTGGAAATTAATATTTTCAGTCAAAATGAAAAGGGGTAAGGAAGATACTTTATTGCTCCCAGTGGAAATTCTTGTCTTTGTGTGTGTGTGTGTTTTAACAATACACAATGGGCCTCATTTTCCAATGTAGTTTTGATTTTCTAAATTTGTTTCTCAGAAGGGTAAGTAGTATTCATGAAGCATTCTGGTTGCAGAATTATTAGCATATGTCTCCTTGAATTCTTTAGATCTCACATCCCTCTCATATTTTGAGGTGTGAGCAAAGGGATCAGAATTCATCTCACATTTTCAATCCATATATATGAAACACACACCTGAGGACCATTTAAGGACATGACGTTACAACTAATTGAAAATTGGGTGTTTAACTAAGCTACTTTGTTTTTTTTTAATGTAATGGGTGATTGTATATATATATTTTTAGGTATGAACAAAATGAACAGGCAGAGTAGCCTTTTCATCGTGTTCTTATGTCTTATGCAGTTTAAGGAAGTGTTGCTTTCGTTTCGCTCGATAGCTCGTCATGCTGGACTAGAATTGCTCAACTTGGCATTGCAAATCATGCAGCTCGGAAGCTCACTCCCATCCCTCAACTCTATAGTTATAAAAGCACTTTAAAACAATCACCACTGTTTTCTTAAGATGGAACCCAATGACAATATCAGAGGCCCCAAAATTGAACCCTGTGGAACACATATGTTCCATTATACATTTTTTTTTTTATCTTTATTTTTTTGAGAGCTCAGTATCAGTAAATCCAAGACCCTTCACCTAACCGGATACTTCAGAGACCCGCCAGAATTGTGGAAAATGTCAGGAGACCAGAGACCAGGAAATATGAAGCAAAGGGAGCTCCACCACCAACCAGTTACAAATCCAGAATCTTTCACCAGCCCCAGATGCATCTGAATTCCAACCAGATTAGGAACACATCAAGAGACCAGAGGAAAGACTAAAGGAAGGATAGATGAAGCAGAGTATGATCCACAAACTCCAACCACCACTGATTCAGCAAACAGTGGGAGAAGCAAATTATTTTTGAGTTTCAGTAGATGCTAGTTTGGTGGATCTGGCGTGCATGAGAACCTCTATGAAAGAGGGGAGCGGTCGACCTTGGCCCGACGAGACAAGCACGGCCACATTATTTTTATTTAATTTTTTTGCTTATCATACTTGATATGAAGGGATTAAAAATAATAAAGAATCATCACAAATCATTTGAGTCGGGTGTGTGTCTTGACTTCAACAGAACCCCTGGGGTTTGATCAAACCCAAATTAAGAACACTGCTTGATATGCAATATTTGCACTTAACACTGTGGCACACATTGAAGTGTCTGTCCAAAAAGCTTTGTTTATAGCTAATAAAACATTGGTAAAGGGCAGAATTGTCTGGAGAAAAGTATATAAAAGGTTCTTAAAAAGTAATTGGATCACAAGAACTGTTGACAAAGTCCCAATGTCTTCTGTCCAAACATGCTATTATTGATCCGGGGAGATTCAGTGTTGTGACAACACACTGACACACTGCTTTGACCACAGTTTAATTTCTTTCCCTGGGGGCAAACTAATGGATATGTGGAATGACACCCATCCTAATGGATTCAGCCTGTGAGTCGGCGCAGGAGGAGAATATGCATTTTGTATTTCCTGCACATTCCCTTGCCCTCTACAAACTCTCTCTGGAAACTCATCACGTTGCAACACATTACAGGAAGGTTGCATCCGGCATCAGGCAACCTTTAACAGGAAGTCATTAGCATTAGCTGCACCATAGCCCTGGGTTGATGCCAAAGTGACCTTGCTTGCTAGTAAATAGTGTATACCGTATATCAATTCACGGCAGCAAACCGATGATGCGCACATGCCACCTTCACATTGTAAAGCAATAAAGCAGCGACATTATTTGACCGAGCGCCAGTCACCTGGAGAGAATGAACCACTTTGGAGGCGCTTGCGTTTAACACTTGTACCCCACTTTTATTGTGATCGCGTTCGAGATAAAGCATCAAGGAAGACATCGCAAAGGGCGAACGGGTCAAAGACTGCTTTCGGCGACCGATGGAATGTGTAAAAACAAGAAAAAGGATCCAGACTTCAATTCCCCCTACTCCGAGTTGAGATTGATGACCAAACACGAAAATGTCATTTGCAGTGATTTTTGCAAGGCAATAAAACGCTTCGTAAAAGTAAAGCAAACTGCTTGGAGAGCAGTTCCTGACTCGCGACGAAGTGAGATGTTAGATGGAGAGGACGCACATAGTCATGGATGAACGAATGTTAAAATACCTAATAACCCCATTGTAGTACAGTAATCCTGCAATAGATAAAAGGTGGGTTGGGCACCAAAAATTAAACACAAGGGAAATACAGCTACCTCTAAAAATATTGGAATGACAAAGGTCCTTTTTTTTTTTTTTGTATATTGAAGACATTTTGGTTTCAGATTAAAATATAAATATCAGAAAAAAGTTCAGAATTCCAGCTTGTGTTTCATGCAAAAGTATAAGAACAGACATTATTAAATTAACTTAAATAACATTTAATATCTGGTGGCATAACCCTTACTTGCAACACTGCATCAAGCCTGTGACCCATTGACATCACCAGAATCTTACATTCTTCATTTGAAATGCTTTTTCAGGCCTTTACTGCAGCCTCTTTTAGTTCTTGTTTGTTTCTGGGGAGTTCTCCCTTCAGTCTCCTCTTCAAGAGGTAAAATACAGGCTTAGAAAATGTTACTCTGTCTTGAGTTGATTTAACACATCTACGGTAGATGTAAATACCCTGAAACAAAAGCTCGGAAATGATGTTAATCCACAAAGGTCCAAGCCCAATGATTATTCTTGTTAAAAACATGTCACCTTCAATCCGAAAGGCTTCTTCAGTTCAAATTTTTAGCCGTTGACTGCCTCTATTTATGCCTGGAGAGGTGCGTTCCCTGGTGGTGCGCAACAACATAGTGTTGTTGTTTTCGCCCGGTGTGATCAGTGAAACGACCGTCCTGCATACTAATCAGACATTTGCTCGTCTTGTGGCAAAACAGCTCATTGGGGCCACTATGCCTGTTGAATGAGGCAATCCTTGGGGGGGATGCCATGCCAGGACATTGGTCAAGGCAGATGGTAGGTGATGCCTCAAATCTCCTCTGTTTAGAGATGGCTTTTCTAGTTTGTCATGGATGGCAACTTTTTTTAAGGCCTTTACACACCAATCTGTTGCCGGAAGTCGTTGCTTTGTGACTACAAACGTACGTGTAACGTAATATCCGGTCAAAACGTATGACGTGTATCTGGTCTTGTCAGCTTTTATTTGCAAAACCTATTTCCATAGCCAAAATTAGAATTTTCCTTTTTTTGTTACGCTTCAAAATCCACCCCCTCCAAGCGTAAAAAACGTTTTTGCGAATTTTGGGCCCTTTTTCGAATTTCTAGCATTACCGTTCCATTACATTTTCACAATTCTTGAAAATTCGAAAACAAATGGGTGGATGGAAACCCCACTAATGTTGTACTAGAGAACATTGCACTTCTCACTGGAAGGCGAAAGTTTAAAATTTTTCAACTTGGAAAAACAGTCCAGTTGCTTTGGTTCAAACTTTGTGCCTCGATGCATGTGTAGGAGTATTGAGTAGAAACTACAAAAGGTGCATTTGCTGCAACATGCATGAGCTATAATCTACTGGGACTTTCTCCATCCGGCTTGTTAAAGGGTGCCTGTGTACTTGTAGCCTGTTAGGGAAAGGGCTAATGAAGTAATCCATAGTCATTGCTCAGCCATCACCCTTTGTGTGCACTGGCCGCCGTGGTGCACTTAGTTTAGGGCATGTCAGTGAGTGTGGAGGAAGGAAGCCGGGCAACGACTTAGAAGTGCATTAGCTGCAGAAGAGGTCATCATAGGATACAGGGATGTTTGATCACGGGGTGTTTTAAGGGACAGGGATAGCGGCGGGGTGTCATTAGGGCCGCTGCGGTGAAATGTAATTGCAGCTGAAAGATAATTTGAACAGTTATCGATTTTCCATTATTGATGGGGAAAGCACATTTTCTTTGCTATGCTCTGCCGGCTGGCTAACAAGGAAGGTGGCACAATGGGAAAGTTCAGGCGCACAATATGGGGAGGTTATGGCCAGCAGGGCAGGAAAGGAGGCTTAATGTTGCCATAAAGTTCAATATTATCACCCTGACCGGCTGTCCAGGGAGTGAACCTGTAAATAAGCTAAGCAGCACATGCTCTCACTAAGGATGCTGATTTAAGGCTATTTGCTTTGCTGGCCTATTTATTTTGCAAGATGGAGCAATATACAAGAGACAAGGAAGGGCAAGGGGTCTTGCAGGCCTGATACAACATGAAACACAGCAGTGTGACTGGTAGCCAAACCCAAAGCCAATCCCCAGATATAAGAATGCTTTAAGTTTTATGATCCCCTTCTACCAAACTGAATATAATTGCCCTACAAGGGCACTCTGTCTTTCAGCTCAATGGTGTGAAATGAGATGCTTGGGGGGGGGGGGGGGGCTGACTATGTGGTGGCAGAGGTGGACTGAAGGGGCGGCTACTTGGTAACGAGAAAGGGCATATATAAGAAGAGTGGCATATAGTGTAATTTGTGTGTAATGCGCACATAAGCCTCTCGTCATGGAATCACACCTTAATACCTCTCAAATTCTAATAAGCCTTCATACGGGCTGTGATCTTGAACATATTTATATTTGAGTTTTATTTCCGTGAAGCGCTGGCTGTGTTCGTTCTTGTACGCAAGTCAGACAGTGAATTAAAAATCTAAGACCTAATCTAATAAAATTATAAATGATAAAATTGAATAATATTGTAAAACACTATATATAATATATACTGTATGGGTATTTTCCTGAACAACCAGCTGAACCCACCAAAGCATTCAACTTTATAGCACTTGTATGTTTTAACTGAACTAAATCAGAAAAGGCTGTGTCAGCGCTTAAGTGCATCCTGAAGGTCAGTGCTCAGTGTATGCGTAAGGTTGAAGACTCCGTGCATGAGAGTAGCGTGATTAGCTTTTGTCACTGGAAACGTAAGTTATTCCCTCCCTAACATCTCAATCGCTGCTCACGCCTGCTCAAATGTGAAACGTGTCATCGGAGCGCAAGTGATATACACTGACATTATGCATGAAATAAGCATCGTTAGGACATTCTGCGACGCTTTATCGCCTTTCCCTGACTCTGGTGATTGTGCCGCAAGAGATGGCCGCCACAGCCACGAAGGTGACGTTGGGAGGTCAGAGTTTATGTTTTGATCTGTGCTCAGCCTCTAGAGGTCAATCGGTTTTAGCAATTACTCCATTACCCCCATTGGCACGTTTATCCCCTGGCAGGAAATTGAAGTGTCTCTCATCTATCCATCATTGTGTGTTCTTCGCAGGTCCCGAGCTTGTTTCAGCCACGTTTTTCTGGCATGTGAGGGACGTATAAAAAATTCATGCGGAGGTAGAGCTGCAGAGACTGACATGAGTGAGCGAGGAGCACTCGAGTAACGGAGGGGAGTGACGGCAAGATGGTTTACATGTCAGTTACGGAGTCGGTAGAAATCAAGATTGGAGTAATTGTGTTTGCAACATGAAACACAGACATTCAGAATCCGCTGCAGAGGTGAATGCGACGGCGGCGTCATGAAAGCCTTAACGGCTGTTGGGCATTTGTCTTTTAAAAGGTTAATTATATCTAATCTGTGTGGAAGACGCCGTGTCACAGAAAGAGACATTAATAAAGGATGGCAAGGTAAGGGAGCAGTCAGGGGGCTTAACGGATGAGCAGGATCTGCCATCCACACAAACAGGACTGAGTAAAAAGACTAATCAATCACAAGAATACCACAGAGGAGGAACAATGTAAGAAAGAAGAGTTGTTGATGAAGCTTTGAGTTGAATAGACTTAAAGCAACAATATGTTGTAAATTTACCTTACAATAACAGTTTTTTTTGTGGGTACTCTGATTTATAATAAAGAGACCAACCAGCCCTTCATTGCCATGAATTTTCGTTTATTTAGACTTGACAGTTTTGTGGAAGCATTACTGATCAAAGTCGGAAGATATAATAATCAATCGGATAAAACAGGTTCAAAAAGGATAAATGACGATATTCTTACGGTACATTAAAGTAGCATTGTAGTTCTAGAGATCGGTATTGGTCTCGTCTCGGAATCAAACGCATTTTTACTCGGCAGGGCAATCTGTAGATTTTTAAACAAGACCAGGCGAGACACGCAGATTGCAGGCGCAGGTAATTTTTTCATTTGCTTTGTTTTATTTAAGCATTATTCATTACTTTTTCATTTAAATGTTTTTTATAAAATTATATTTATCTTTTCTTGTCAGGACAATTTAGTTTTAATAAGTATGACTGTGAAATATCCAATTTGCTTAGATTTCTTTGGTCGCACTATTTCGAGAAAGTAATTTTTAAAAAAAACAACGATACTTTTGTTCAGGTTTTTTATGTGATTTTTCTTTGATGAACAAAGTCTTAGTCCAAATGTCTTGGTCTTGCCTTGGCCTTGACCTCCAAAAGTGGTGGGCTTGTCTTGGTCTCAACCTCTGAAAATCTTGGTCTGGTCTCTGTATAGATACTCTCCAGTCTCAATAATGTCTTGATCGTGGTTCTTATGGTCTCTAAAAATCTTGATCTTGTCTCTGCCTTTGCCTCCAAAAGTGTTGCGCCTGTCTCGTTCTCAACCTCCAAAAGTCTTTGTCTGGTTTCGGTCTTGATACTCTCCAGTCTCGATAATGTCTTGGTCTCGGTTGCTGTGGTCTTAACTAAAACACCACACGTAACAAACATCCAAGACATGAAAACATAGTGTTTAGTGTTCATATGTAGATAGCCTTGGCACAAGAGGAATACAATTAATCTTAAGAATGCATTTGGTTCTACAAAAGCTAATCTTAGCCGTGTGAAAATATGTTCTTATTTAGAGAGTATCTAAATTATGATCTCAATGGAGATTTGCGGTAACAAAGGCATTTATGTCTTTGAAACGTCAAACTTAATTCCTCATGCCTCCACTGAAAAGCAAGCCATCTGATAATGCTGCAGAACCTTTGGGGTAAAATACTGCCAAGAAGTGAAATCCTATAAAAAATAATGAGTTGGATAATAAAAGCAACACAAAAGAACAAAAAAAGAGTCTGTTCAAACATGAGATGAAAACCGTCCCTGCATTCTGTGTACATTTTTTTCAACGTTGACACATCTAAGTCGACCTGAACATATTGCAAAATTAACGCCAAGCAGGAAGCACAGCAAGACCTGGTTCTGTCAGTGTCCCCGAGTCAAGTCTTGTATCAAAGACAACAAGATCTGAGTCATCTGTTCCACGTGAGGCTTTGTTTTAACTTGACTCCGACAAAGCATGTGATGGGTGCGAGACAACAGCGGGGGGGACTGCTCTCTGTGGAGACACTAATCTTCTTGATGGTATTATCATCCACACATCAGCCCGATATACTGGAGGCAGGCGCAAGTGTAGGACGTGCTGCTCGCCATGACAGCTGGGGTCTTTATGCTTGGGAAGGGAGGAGCAGCTCATTACTGGCGATGTTTTGCAGTCTTTTGATGGGTAAATAGTAAAAGAGTAGAAAAAAAAAAGGCTATCAAATGCTAGCGCTGACAGCCATTGCATTGACTCCTGCTTAATCTGGATACGCATGAATGAAAAAAAGGATCATACCCTCAGCGTACTGTCATCTTTTTTCATAAAGGGAAGCTTGCCTCTCTTTTCCATCACTGATTTGTATATCAATGGGCAGATGTCAAAGGGGGACTTTGAAGTGGCAGTTGGAGATTTGGATCATAATTATCCTTTTGCAGTGAGTAGGTAAACAGAGTTGCAGGTATTGTGGGTAATCTCTCGGACTTCTCACTGCAACTTGTTTTGCACCCGCTTCCACAGCTGAGCAGAGAAATCAGCCGGTGTAAAAGTTCAGCGCCTCCGGCAAAATCCAGGTTGCAACCTGACTGGCTCGGTGAACGAATTTTATGGTGGGCGAATTCCAGACGGAATGCATAGTATATGTTGTGTCACTGCCCTTGTACTCCTTGCGGACGGTCTGCAAACTTGATCGCTCATCAATCCATCCTATGAACCTTTTATTTTGACAGAGAGAGTTGAGGTTATTGGGTTTTTGTCCTTTACAAGGCGGTGTGTGGAGGGACTGTAATCAGGTTTCAGGAAAAGCACTGATGGTACTGAGGGGAGTCCTTAAGCATTGTTTATTTTATCCTTGCTAACCTGATACATTCTATTGAGAAAATGTTTTCATGACCATACATATATTTTATACTGTATTCATAATTCATAAACATCAATGACTACACCTTTACAACCTTACATCCATTATTGCGCCATACATTTGTTCAATTTACTAAACGGTAGTCAGTAGTGTGCGCATCAGTTAATTCCGCCGGTCCGTCATTCGCCAGCAGCAGGGTCACCCGTCCGTCATGGTCAGATTCAAACTGTAATCGTCAGTCCGTCACTCCATCACTCCATCATCGTTATTTTAACTGTACTTCCACTATTGCTAAATTACTGTTAGCCACTGCTATTTTAGGACCGTTGCGTCAGCCAGTGAGTACTCAAACATCAGTCTTTGTACTTGACCTGAAAAAAGGTCGAATATGTGCATCCCTCCTCTGCACGGACGCAAACTACCCCAATCAGGAAACATTCGGTTAAATGACTGAACACATATTTCTAATGAAGTGCCCTACCTGCAAGTGCATACAAATTTGAAAGTTGCCGTTTGGAAGCAATCTTGTGAATGTGTCTGTCTTTTTGGCAAGTGTGTTTAGGTCAAATCAGCCGTGATCTTTCGTACTTTGTTCTTGGCTCAATGACAGAGACCCCATTTGCCGAGATGCAAATCAGGAGCATTGTCAGCGCTACTAATTCAGAGCCGCTCGTCTTCCATGGCTTTTCTGCACAGAGGAAGCGATCCCATCACTGATACGAATGAGTTTCAGTCACAGTCAGTTCCAATCAATGGGCATCGGGCAATGTTATGTCCCGCACTGTTAAGCTGACTCATGAAGTCTTAAACATGTTTCTTAAACAAACAAAAAATACAACTAACATGGCTTCATGCACATTTAAACAAATTGCTTGTATTCTCGGAAAGCACATGTATTTTTTTCAAAAACTCCAAAAATTGCATTGTTACGGAAGCATGGAACTGCCAATGTGGAATAAACATTTTTGACTGGCAAACACTTTTAAACGCACCTGCAATTATGTTCAGAAGTACGTGCAAATGCATTTCGTATTTGCAAATACGTTCTAACTACTTGTAGGCGAAATGCTAAAAAAACCTTTTCCATAATGCCATGTGGTATTGACTTGTGCATGCCCAAGGTACAAAAAACTGCTTATTTTTTTAGCATTTAGCCTACAAGCTCTGTACGTTCAAGCATATTTACAAATATGTTTATACGTATTATTTGCAAGTACATAAAAACATATTTAAATATGTTTTCCCGTATTTGCCAGTAAAAAAAAAGTTTAATCCATCACTTCTTTACATTGTAGCGGTAATAGGTCAGGAGTTATAAATGGAAACGTTTGAAATAATTTATCTTGGTTTCATGTTTTTATATCACAAAATACTTTTTTATATCCTCTGTATAAGGATAATTATTTATTTAATTTGTCACCAAACTAACATGTCAACAAAATTTTATGACGCAAGACTTTATCATTTTATTATTCATTCATAGACATGCCACTGTATATCAGACTGAATTTTAAAGTTTTGTAAAGAACAATTTCAATATGGACATTACTACGGTACAAGCAAATGTTCAAGATAAACAATGATGACACAAAATATTCAGGCTAGCAGCATGTCTGTTTTATGACTAAATCCATGACATGACTAAATCCTTGACTCGCTTTCTAAACGTTGCACAAATCAGCCATCTTCAAGGCGAGCCACACGGTTTTAATGGAATTGTGTTTTGGCATTTGTTCATGTTGGCAGTAGCGTTTGAGGCACGGTGCATGTCAAGGGAGACGAGATCTTTTTGAATGTCTGCTGAAAGAATACATGTTGCCTCTAGGGGAAACAGCGGGTGCGGTCCTCTTATTTCCTTCTTTGAAGCGCACATATGGCACACATCACACCTTCTGCTCTTCTGTTCCAGGGTGTATCAAAACAATGTTGGGAAAGGTACAATGTAAGAGTCTTGAGCGTCGACAGTGACAAATATAACAACTTTTTGGGAGTTACTCAACAACTTTCTACAAAGGACGGTTCCCAGAAGTATCGCACAGGTGTAGATCTCCCACTATCGACCTTAACTTCTAACTGAGGATATCAGAGCCTCGCAAAAGAAAAAAAAAGAAAAATTATATTGTGACAATAAATTAACCTACAATATAAGGACAGACCACACTATAGTATAAAATTCAATATTATATTTAGAGTAGGTCATAATGTACATTATTTACAACACTTTGTCATAGCCGCAGTTACTTTTTTCAAGTGTCCTATAAATAAAATGTCGTTGTGCTCTATTCTCACACACACTAAAGAATCTTATTTACTTGCTACAGAGATTGTACCTCAAAAATAAAAAAAATTCAGGAGATCCTAACAGCATGTTTGTTCAACCATTTAACATTCTATCAAAGAGGCCAAGCTTTTTTCATGTTTCAACACTTTTATATGTCATACCATGTCTCCCTAGCCAACACGGCTAAAGATCGTTATCAGGCCTCATGCAGATCTTGCCGATAAGCTGATCGTTTGAAACACGTGTTGCTTGTGGGAGACATGGAAAACAGGCTGGATAGGGGTACTCTGAGACCAGGGTTGAGAACCACTGCTCTATAGTACCTAGTATATGACAGACTGTTATTGGGTGTGGTGGTATTGGACCATTTATACGAGTACTAGTGCAGATGAACAGTATCCGCACCAACTCTGATACCCGTATTGGTTAGTCTCTACTTAAAATAGTAGTTACGCATCACTGGTATCTAGTTGGTATACCCTTTGCTAAGCACACTTGGCTATGAGTCTGTAGGGATCAGGGTGCTTTAATGGAAAGGTTAAGAGAAGTTTCTTAACTAAAGGTTGCTTTGTTTTGAAAACCTTTAGTAATCAGTCATTTAAATGCACTACTGAGTGACAATTTTCCTACAAACTATATGGATTTATATAGTAGATGATTATGAAAACCTAAAAGCATGTAAACCTTGATGAAACAAAAAAATAATATTCTACATTTGTCTATGAAAGAAATGCTAATATTGACAGACTGTAGGCTTTTACTGGCAAGCATGTTATGAATTAATAGTTTAATGCCATGAATTTTTATCACTGCCGAGCCACTGTATGTTTATAGAAAGACGCTACAAGTGAAGCCCTCCATAAAAGGCGGGATAATTAAAGTTCCTATGAATTGAGACATTTTACTTGCAAATAAACTGCCAACATGACATGTTACAAAGAGCGCAATAAAACAGTGCTGTGATGATTCATTTATCGCCAATTCTTTAACTGTGTCAAAGCAAGTGGGGCGGCCATCTCCTTGTTTGACCCGAAAGCGTCACAGCACGCTGCCCCACTTGGCTCTCACCGCAAAGCAATTATACACCGCAAGTGCCCAGTGTCAGCCTGGAATCAGTGTAGTTACAAATAGGGCCTCTGGGTCATATATTTAACTGAGAGCAAATTAACGGTAATGAACAGAGACGTGATTACGTCTGATGATGCCAAACGTCCATTGAGCTGTCACCATGACGTGGCGTTTGAGCGCGATTATTTTCCTCTCACCAGTGCGAAGTCAAAAGCTTAAGCTACAAACAAAGCTATCGTGAACTCTTGGAATCGTAATTACTCTGCCACTCTGTTGCCTTGATCTATAATTTTGCATTACAAACTAATCAATCCCTTACACCGAGTATTCCTCAGCATAATCATGTTGCAGTTCACACACAAAATACGATCGCGCCAAAAGCAAAAATAAATAAATAAATGAATCGAACAAATCAAAGAGGCTTCAACAACCTAATGTCATAATCGCTTCCTCTTCGTCAGAGCGGTGGAAGCGCCACCGTGACGGCTCAGCTCGCTTACGCCGCGCCGGGAACGCTCAGCCATCCAGCCTCATCAAGCGTATTTATCGGAGTGATCTCCTTTAAAGTCGGCTCTACGCATGCAGTCGCCCTACTTAAAGCCATGTCGTGTTAGCGCCCGTCGACGGTTTCCCTCATTCACTTGGCCACATCTCTGCGCTTATTCTCTCATTACGGGGCAGCGAGCATCAACTCTGGCTTCGTTGGGATTAATGGAACCGGATACTTTGTCAAAATGTATGAACGTCTCTATTTGAGAAAATTCATGGTCATTACGTAACTCGCAATTATCAACCAGCAGCGCTTTTCCTTTCTGCTAAAAAATGAGGTTAAATGAGGTTTGCATGAACATTCAGACAGATTTTGAAACAATAGCTTGACTCTTGAATAGAGGCCAGTCATCTGACCTATAGGAATAAATGCTGCAGAAATAACAAAAGAAAGCTGAAGATACAGCAATCATTGTCACGAAGACCAGAGCAAAGAACAATGTACAACGTGATGGTGTATTACTTGAACAAACTAAAGAGCCTAAAGGAATGCTGCAGTTACAAACAACATAATCACGCCTCTTTCTAGAAGATAAACCTTAAAAAGGTCAATGAATGTCAAGGTCAAATGCTTTATGAGGATGTATGGATAATCTCATGTTCATCCTCAGGCCAAATTGCACACGAGCCACAGAGTAATAAAATAGCAATCCATGTAATAATCAGCAAATGGAGGTAAAAGCAATTTCCTAAACAGTGATGTGATAACGTCACGGTGAGTATAGAACGCCATTCTCAAGAACGTCTTTGTGCGTATGGCTCAAGGAGAGGGTGATAAGAGCGCTCCATACGGTTCTTCACAGAGCGTTGAAATATAACATTTTATACAAATTATATCACAACATCAGGATTTACCATTTGAATGATTGAAAAAAGTTAAATCCGCCCAACCGCAAGGCAGATTTGTAGCATTTGAGCTGAAATACGCTGTATAACTTTATATAACTATCTGTCATTTCAAGGGATGGACTGGGTACAAAATTCAACCCGGGAAAATATTAATCACCAGCCCAGTCCGCCCCTTATTTTGTCTATGTATTACCTCAAAATCTAAGTTATAAATGCTCAAAATTTTCCAAACCATTTACATGTAGCAGCTTAAACTCAAAAGATATAAAGCACAGACTTGGGGAATCATAATAAGGAGAGAAATACTGATTAAGATGGAAGATTGGTTATTGAACTATCGACCCTCTTCTGAATGCACGTCGCCCCACTAATTGTTGCAAAGAATTCCTCAGCATTTGCAAAGGCTGCCAGCAATTATTGATGATTCCGTGAGATAAATGACAATGAATGACATTGATTTCTGTAGGTAAACAAATCGCAAGAAAACAGAAAGGTTCATTTTAGACAGATGTGAGGTGAACTTTCAATGGAATCTCACACAATCGAAGGTGCATGACAGACTTGAAATGAAATTGGGGCCTGGAACGATTCAAAAGCAAGACCGTTTCTTTTTTAATGCTACTGTATGCAGGGGTCACCAACCTGGTGCTAGCCCCCAAGGGCTATATGAGTACCCTGCATGCCTGTTCTAAAAATAGCTCACCAGTGATGGGATAATAGGATCATATCAGATAGCTATTTATAGCAATAAAATGTTGCTTATTGATATGCATCTGTTTACTAAATATTCTGAGAAATTGTTCACATATATGAATTTCATTCATTTCTAACTAATGCCCGACAGATATGTTGTTTTTTTTTGGCTGGTGTTGATTCGGATATTTGACATGATAAAATTGTCCGACAATATAATCCGCCTTTTTTTCCAGATTTTTGACTATTTTAAATGAGCAAATAACGAGCGATTAAATACAGGAGGTGAAGCCTTAATATGATCATTAATAAAAGGTAATTCAAACACATTTCTTATTTCAGACTTGCGTATCAAATCAAACTGGTCGCCCTTCACATCAATCAGTTCCCATGAACTAGCTCTGCTGTATAGAGTGTAGAATGTCCTCTGTAATTCCAATAAAACTGAGCAACAATGGTAAAAAAAAAGCCTTGCTTACAAGGCCTATGGACCTGTGGACATTTTTTTTTGTCACCTGCCCTCGGAATTTTCCATTACACACTTTGCTGTGGGGAACTTCACGGTTCGCAAATGTGAAGTGTCTTAATGGATGCTATAGCGAGCATCCTTCATGCGGTGAAGGATGCAGTTGCCTTGGAGCCATTCGTGGCCTTTTGGAGCATGTCTTCAGAACAGGAGCATACTGTAGCATCAATAAACGAACATCATCACACACACTTTGCTGAAGATGCAGTAGCCAGCAGCTGATGGAAAGGTTCTGCATTACAAGTGGAGTTGTGGTGAATTACTGAACTATAATGCAGAGTTTCTTGGGATAGAGAAAGGCAATAAACAAAATAACACACAGATAAGTTTTCATCCATGTTGCCTTCAGGGATACACAAGAAGTTGCAACAAAATGTCATAATGTAAACAGTTCAGAAAGAAATTAAGATAAGTGAACACAAAAAAAATGCATAAAAACTAGGGGCGTCAGGCGATTACATTTTTTAATCGTAATTAATCGCATGACTTCAATAGTTGACTCATGATTAATAACAAACTTTTGTATCTGTACAAAAAAAATGTTGGGGGGCGGGGTAAGTTTTCAAACTCTTGTTAAGATTAAAGTGGAAAAAAATGTTAAACTAATAGAAATATGGCTGTATCTTTTAGTCACTGACAGTAATTTCATAATAATTCATAAATTTTAGTTAAAATTAAAAAGATGAACTGTACTGTAAAACGATTTGTGTTGAAGTCATTTTTCTGCCACTCGATAGCGTAATTGCATTTGTAAGACATTGGTGACAGCTCAGTGCATTTTTTTTTTTATATTAAGAGCTATTTAATCTTTAACATGAAGTAACTTGTGAAATTCTGCCCATTTTTAAAATTGTAAAATACAACTTGACCCCAAGTCTACACAAATATATGCATTATTATTACATTTATTACTGCTAAATTTTGACATGCACGTGTCTACTGCGTTGCGACTGGAATTCCCCCAGTAGAGGCTTTCCATGTAAGTGGTGGTCATTAATTGTGCGTTAAAAACATTTGTGGCGTTAAAGGAACTTTAAATTAACTAAAAAATAATGCACTCATTTTTACCCCCCTATTAAAAACACTATGCTTATTGATTTGTTGGGATACTGTAATAGAAAACCCCTGTCTCAGAGATATTCCCGATTGACTGATATTTTAGATTTAACGTTAAGTACTAAGTTCAGCAGGAGTCAATTTGTTGGTATTTCCATTTGTAATATTGGCTTTCTGAATGTCATGGCAAATGCCACCCCGTCAAATGCAGTTATGTCAACATATGTGGCCTTAGTGAATATTTCCAATTGACTTGGTCATATGATTTTCTGATCTGGCAGAAAATATAGACTTCAAGTAAAATGTCCGACTTTTTCCATATCCAGTCGCAGAATATCCTCATATTTCCTCCGGGTGGATGGCGTGGATTATTAGACTGTATAGAGACATAAATTGAGTCAGGATGTGACTGTAATATGTTTCAATGTGGGAGGGAACCCTGAACTCAGAGATAAGCCATGAGGTCTTGACATTTCCAAAGTGTCTTGAGGGAGGACCTATTGCTCGCAATGTGGAGCCTTGTAGACATCCTTGGCTGCCCTAATGATCCGTATTCATCTTAAGCTAGTGAAGCAGGATGTTACAGATACAAAACACTCGCATTCTTTAGATACTCATGGGAGGTGACGCTGAGTGTTAATCCAGCGTCATCCTTACCATTTATAATGTATGAAAAGACTTACCCAAGTGTACTCTTGCTACAAACTGTCCATAAATACATACTATGATTTCTGTTAATGTGTCTGTGGCCTTCTTCTACTGGCTGCCTGTGCATTTTAGAGTTTATTTTAGGATTCTATTTCTTTTTCAAATCTCAAAATTTTCTCGCTCCACCTCACCGCTCTAAACTGCGCCATCCTGAGACTCCGCCCCAAAGTTGCATTCTAGCTTCAGGGTGAGCTGGAGCCTATTCCTGACTTTAGGTGAGAGGCGGGATATACCCTCGATTAATAGAGATACAATGATTCATACAATTACAAAGCAGGGAGATAAACAAACGTTTTACTGTATAAAAGCTGGCTAGTTTGGATCCTGAATACATGAAAGAAACACTGATTGAACATAAACCCAGTAGTGCTCTGAGGTCTGTAGACTCAAGTCATTTATGGAGCCCGGAGCTCAAAGGAAATATGATGAAATAAAATAAGCTGCCAGTAGAAGTGAAATCAGTCCCCAGTGTAAATGCTTTTAAACTTGACTTACTTTTTTTGCTATAACCTTTGATTAAGGTCATTCTACAAAACGGACTTTTAGCAATTTTAAAAACCTAGTCAGTAATTTATTTGGTCTTGGTATTGATTTGGTCTTTGTTTGCAAATCTAAGTGTACTGCAGCCAATTCATCTTTAGCAGTGGCGTGGTAAATTAAAGTTCAAATCTGTAGGGGGAAGATTTGTACTATAGTATATTGGACTTGACGTCATTATTATTCAACAAACTCTAGCCCAAACATACATATTTCATCTTCTCCGAGGCGGGATACAAATGCTGCTTCAGTGCCTCTGAAAAAACAAAGTTGGTCTGACTTGTATTCCATGGCAAGATTTTGTTGGGATTATTTATGCTTTTTCAGGAACAATAACCGGCGCCAACAACGGAGGCACGGAGCGTAGGGCAACAAAGGGTGAAGGCATTGCACAGGAGATGCAGGAAGGGTGCAAGAGCGAGACTCGACTGCGAATGATCTTTGGTGAAGCATCTCAAAAAACAAAATGAAAAATGCAAACGCGGCTCTGCATACACTCACGGCATGAGCAACACAAAAAATGTTTCCGTTTCATTTGTTGCGTATGATGAAACACATTTTCAAAAAAGGTGCCAAATATATAATATAAATAAATATAATTTACCGTATTTTCCTTTGTTTTCTCAGTTCATTTTACTTTGTCAGGATATTCTATACTATAGTTGCAACAAGATACAAGACTAAAGGTATGCATGTTGCAAACTGTTCACCACATGTCCAGCTCGGCTCAGTGAAGAACAAAATAAAAATGCAGAGCGTTGAAGGTTGCTTGTTATGACTCCCACTGGAAGACATTCAAAAGAACTGAGCTTAGACAGCCCATGCACTAGTTTTGTTGCTGTGTCTTAAACTTGCCTAGAGAAATAGTGTATGTTTATCAAAGTGAACTGTTTTTAAGGCTTTGCCAAAGCTTTCAAATCATCCAGATTTCAAAGACGCAGGCCAGAACATGAAATGATTGAAGTGTACCACCAGCTCACTGTGAAAAACAACCTGGAGACGTAATGAGTGCATGTTTCTGTATCAATACCAAACCGCTGTGAAAAAATTGTGTAGGTGGGTTTACACGATTGAGTTTTGCAAAAACTATTGCAATCAGAGCAGCTCTAATGCTGGTTTCTTTTACAGGAACTATGTGAAAGGCGTAGTGTCTGGAAATGTAACATTGATGGTTGATTTTGGACCAACCGAATCATATATTTTGACAAACAGCACCATACACCTGGATCAGTATGGTTTTGCTTGGGAGAGGGGGTTGCCAAAAATAGCAAATTGGTCAAATTTGCGTCTATGGTAGAAAAAGAAGAACATTGAAACTGTCATTTACATTCCCAGACTTCAAATCCTTAAATTTTTGTATTTGGAAAGATTACGCCAAATGTAATGCTCAACAGAAAACCAGGGCCATGTTGCAACAAGCTCTTTTCCGAAGTGTTTTTAACAGATTTGTGAATAATGATGAAACTTGGTTAATTCTCTTAACTCTAATGCTAATTGCTGCAAAACGGACAGAGATGAAAGAAGAGACTCTAATCTTTTTTTTGGTAGGTTCCATGTTTTTATAGCAATAGAACACAATATTCTGTGGGCCTACCAAAATCAGTCAAAATCCAGTAAAACAGCCGGGAGCGAAAGGGGTTGCTTCAGTGAAAATGACTGTGAGTGAATGAGTTTGTGAAACTGAGTTCAGGCTATGTATTGTTTAAATGCAATGGCATTATAGCTTTAATACTTTTGGCGTGGATGTATAGGGGGATTTTTCAAATATTTAAAATAGTCAATGGGGATTTAAGAAATGCATATCAAAAACACCGATTTTTGAGGAAAGGAAAAAACAAAATCTTCAGAGTAACTACATTATTTCAATAATGAAAGAAGAATTTGAAGACCAACTTTTTAAAAACTGTAGCAGCACAACATAACACCCTCAAAACTTTCGTATTGATTTCTGTTTAGTTGTGGAGTGTGGGAGTTTCAAGAATGTAGCGCAGCACAGTGGATTAGTCTTCCACTCACTAAGATAAATTGTGCACTATTGACCAGTTGTGCAAGAGCGGCTTCTTGACATGTTCTTGCCTTTGACCTACCCAAAAGGTCAATTTTTCATTTTTTTGCAACCCAACTAAGTCATCATCGCATCTTGCAATTTCCAGTTTATGTGTATATAATTAACATCTATATTTAAAATTATTTCTGGTCACGTACTGTGACAATAATGCAGGACGAGTCACCATTTAAACTATTAGTCAAATATGTTAATTTCTTTAACATGTCATTTAATGTAAAAAATAAAAAATAAATCCCAATAATTGCGCAGTGCGCACCAAGAATTTTCGATTATATCATGTCCTAAGAAGTCTCTTGTTTTTAACATAAATATGCAAATTAAATGATCAAGGAGTTAAGCCAGATACTATTTGGTTCAGTAGTGTGGTAGATCAATCATTCCCACTGAACCCCCAGGTACCAAATGCAAGGCCTTTATGTATGTATGTACATATATATAAAAAACATCTGTTACTAATTATAACTGAAAGAGTAAAAGAGTAAAAAGAAATCCATCCGTGGTAGTGTACTGTATATAGAAATTCAATTATAAAACCTCAATTCATTGAGTAGGGGGGGTGGTTGCTCGAGCCATGTGACTTGTTGTCATGGCAACAGAAAACCAACATTTCACACAAACTTCAAATGAGGAAACTTGACAATTAGAGATTTCACAGTGGTCAGATATAAGCAAATGTTCCACTTGTATCCACCCTCAGGAAAGCATGAGGAGTGAATGGGATGGCAGAAGTGGCTGAGCAGTGAGCATGATGGAGAGGCCATTAGCCGAGAAGAGGGGCCCGACAGCAGGAGTCGTGGGGAGGAATGTTCGTGAGCCACGGCAGCCACTCCTCATGGGAAATGACAAGGAAGGCCGAAGCTGTTTAATTGTATCTCACGCTCCAAATCGATTTTCAACCCAAAACAACTGCCGAGAAATCTGTTGCAGCACGACGGTGGAGCATTAAGGAATCGCACCACGAAATTGAAATCATCAATGACCGTCAGTGATGGTGGATGTTGGCGTGGCAACCAACAGTCTGCAGGTAATTAGTGTCCACATCTGGCCGACACTTTTGTTCCTCCAAATATGGGGACAGTGAAACTAAACTACACTGAAAAGGCGCTCAGACCATCGAGACAGTAAAATGATATGACGGCGTGCTGCCATGTCTTGAAAGAGGTTTATAAAATGACAAACCGTGAAACAAAGAGAACAACCAGGAAAAGGTGTAGCAACAGTGTTTTTGTACTTGGAGTTCAGAAGATTTTAGCTGACGAGTGATATACGAGCACACAGCAGGACCTGCGTGGCTCGGAGAGTAGATTGGCTGTCTCCCAAGCTGAAGGTCGTTAGTTCGTACCTCAACCCTTGAGTGACTTGTATTTTTATTTTTTATTTTACTCTCTTCCAAGTGTAAATTTACTGTGTCGGTGCACCTTAAACTGGTCACCAGCCATTCACAGGGCACACAGACAAACATTCACACTCATGAACAATTTGGACTCTTCACTAAAATCTTTTTGCACTGTAAGAAGTATGTGGATTACCACTATCTCACCATCCTGTTTAAGCATCATTGTATGTATATTACAAACCGACAAAGTAAAGCAAACAACTCAAATCAATGCTTTTGGCAATCTGTGAAACTTTTCACTTTTGTTTCCTAAGTCAGCCCGGTGTGTCCAACATGCATCAGACATGAAATGTCATCTCCCGCCTAACCTTAGCCGAGCCACAGGGAAATGCCACGGCAGCCTTTGTACGGACTGTAATGTTTTATTCATCTCAAAAGTAGCTTGTAAATGTGTCTTTTCTATGCCATGGAACATGGAACCTATGTGTCACGGTGCAGAAGCTGATTGAATTTAAAAGGTATGCTCAGGCAAGGTAGCTTTTACCCAGCATCTTGTTTTAACCTGTGATTTTCTTCCGGTAGATGATCAGATGAATAGATGTTGACACAGTCTGAAATGTGCACGATTTATGGCACCCTGTGCTGCATTGGGCTAAAAAGAAATACATGCCTAGGTTCGTGATTACCCAAACTGCGGGTGAAATAATGAAAGAGAACAATAAATTGGCATCAGCATTTTGGATGATCCACACAGATGAGGAGTGCACAATCGTTTCAAAGTTGATAACATTGACAATTTGCTCATAACAGGCAGAAGATAACAGATTTCCATTTGTTTGGGTTATTTGTCATATCATCCACCGCTTTCTAAAATTTATTGTCGTTTTGATTGTCTGACTGAGTGACTCTGATTTCAGTGGAACTAATCATGCTGCTCGTTTGAATTGGAACCCAATGGCCAAAAATGCCAAATTAAAGTGTACTTGATGCTATGGAGTACTGAAGTTACCCAAGTACCGTGAAATCCTGTGAATAACACACACCCGTGTATAACAACACACCGCCGATTGTCCAATCCCCCACCCCCAAAATCACCCTCTAGACAACCTTGTGTAAAATAGGGTTCATTTCACGGGATTTTACAGTGCTATTTTTGATGGTGCGATAGGGATAGAACAAGATATGGCTTTTGTCCTTAAAGCTTATCTATATACGTCTAGTTTTCAGATTGAGTGGCTTAATCAAAGTCTTGCAAGAAAACCTGGTGTTGTGAAAATCTGCAAGAAAAAAAAAACACCAGGTAGAATCAGCTCAAATTTGGACTGCCAATGTGTTGACATTCTTCTCCACAACCCCCACAACAGCAATCGAGTTGGACAAGCTTGACACAATGGTTTGAAGACGGTCCAGTATTTCTGTGATTAATGGAATAAGTATGAGTCAGAACAATTTACATGCCTCGGTATTGCCTGACATTTACTTGGCTCTGCTGTCCATGTTGTAAATAATGAGAAATCAAAGCACAATGTGTTTTGCCACCAAAATGAAGGATGAACTGTCAACCAAGATAGCATTTAGCATTAGCTAAAGTAATAATAACACAACCACATTTACTAGTGATTAAATTAGTTCCTGGTGAGAATTTATTGTATATTTGATTTTGACTGATTTTCAGTGAAACTATACTGTCCTGGTTTTCAAATTTTGAAAGTCAGCTGACCCTAATTATATGATCAATTTTAACTGTTTGATTCCAATGTGTTTGTTTTTCAAAATATCAAATGGTGGTCAGCCTTTCAAATAACGTCAGACTTAAATCTCATTAGGCAATGCAGGTGTGGAGGGACACAAGCACCACCACACAAGCAGGTGCAGACAGATTTATTGAGCTTTGTTTTGGCACGTCCATAAAGATAATGCAAACTGCATCCAACGTGCACAAACAAAACCAGTTATGTGAAGTAGAAGCACCATAAAGGAGTTTCTATTAGCGTGACTAATTATCTGAAAGCTGAACCACTATATTACTTGCATGATTACTGAGCTATCTATAGTTAATTATACAGCTTGCTCTTGCCTGACCTCTGCCAGCATGATACATTACTCAACTCCACGTCCGCACTTTCATCCACCGCCATCATTCTTTTGTTCTCCCATTTAAAGTTGCCTTCAACTCTCTCTGCAAAGTGTGACCTTTTATACCTTATCTTAACAAGACGTAAAAGATGGTCTGGTAGCATATTAAAAAGGAGCATTTTACCACTAAAGCTCCAATTAGCATAACCACTCACAGAGTTAAGTCACTTGGTTGTAAGCTTTCTGCATGTTTGGATGCATGTCTGTCAAATATGCCAATGTAAAGCAGCAAGTGCTGTTTTGGAATGAAATGAAAACACGACAGCTTCCCTAAGGAGCTTTTCACAAATCTTATCACAACTAGAATCAAATGCATTATTTATTCCAAGCTGAGTCACTGCTAGTAGATTTTTTTTTTTCCCCCGTCTTCGTCTTTTAACCATGTTTGTACATGCACCATGTTTGTTAGCTCTGAGGCTGTGGCACTTCTTTGAAAATAAAATGGTTGTGATCTTCAAGGTCTTCAGAAATAGAATGTTCGATAAAGCGGGAAAACAGCAGGCTTTTAAAAGATTTGGTAAGTTACACGTGATCCAGTTACCATTTATTGTCCACTATAATTGTTGTTATTTGTGTTAGCAACAAGATGAAAGCCTCCTTGTCCGATTCGACAAACAAGCTCTTCTATTTAGATAGGGGACAAAACTTAATATTTAGAACCAGTAAAACGAAGTTTAGACTATTAATATTGGAGAAAGAACTTGAAACAAAAAATAATAATTTGCGGATGCAGTAAGCAAAAAAACATTACTGTGGTAAATTAAAATAATGGAAACAGAACAACGGCCATTTTGGCATTGAAAATAAATGTAACTATAGACACAATTAGTACTTAAAACAAAGCAATGTTTGACCCTGAAACAAGTTCAAATCACTTTAAAAAAAAAATTATATTATGATTTGTTCTTACATTTCAGCCTCCAGATTTCCCCTTTATTCATGCATGCAAAAAAAAGAAAAAGAAAAAAGTCAAGTTGAAAGGAAAATGTCAAACATGCAGGTTTGCGTGGGAGAGGGCAGAGGCAAATGTCGATAAGCAGTTATTAACAAAACGGCTAACAATGTTAATGGGAAAAATCTAAATGCTAAATTCACACAGCCACAAAAAAAAAAAAACTCTTAAGTGAAAGTAACAACAAAAGCAAACAAAACACTCAACCACTAGCTAAAGTTATACAAACTCAAAAAAAAGCATGGAGCTAAATACAAATAAATAGCTGGTACAATGAGGCACACCTGGACAAGACCAAAGCAGGGTTATTATAGTTTTGGAACTTTCATTTTAGTTCGTATTTATTTCATTTTGAGTTTTTTTTGTTTAGTTTTTTTGTTAGTTAGTTAGTTTTAATTACTTTTCAGGGTGGTTCTGTTTGATTGATTTAACATAATTTAAAATGTCGTTATTCCGGTTAATATGGAAAGAAATCTAATTAAAATCACATTTAAAATCATTCCCAAAGGCTCATGCATTGAATTAATTACCAAAGACTAAAACAAAGGACATTTTCGCTATAATTATAGATATATACATAAAATGTAGTTTCAGTTAGTTTTTGTTTTTTAAAAAGCATTTTTCATTTTTATTTTAGTTTGTTAACTAAATAGTTTTTGGAATTTTTGTTTTTTCGTTAGTTTTTGTTAACTAAAATGACCTTGGACTCAAGTAGCCGGAGAAAGCTGCCAGGTCGACACAGGAAACAGAAACTTAACAAGTTGATCGGACATGAATGTTGAAAAACATGACAAAAGATGAAACAAAAAGTAAAGCTAAATTACTATGTCATTTTCTCTGTCGTACTGAATAACGGATCAGCTCGTGGGGGAAAAAAGAAAAAGAAAAAAGTTTTTCTTAAAGCTAGACAGCAATTACAGAGATGATCCCAACGGCCAAATTGTTATGAAGCAATAAAAAATATTTTTCACTGTCTTCTATTGCTGCCATTTGAGGAAATGCTGCTGATGGAGGAAAGGGCATATAAGCAAATTAATGAAACAATTTGTATTGGGTAAAATACAAAATGTTGCCCTTTACTTTAATTATGCCAACAAAGAGTACATGCATCATCATCAATACATAATTGCTGCCATAACCTAGCCAGTAACATAATTCTGACAGAATCACAATAACATATTTGTGATACCTTGTTTTCCTGAGAGAAATGTTCAGTTTATTGCAAAATGTGAATATCCATCTTGACTCATTTGAAAACGGCAAGAACCCTCATTTAAGATCAGTCATGCCATTTTGCTTTAGCCATGTAAATATTTGTCTTCTAAACAGATAAACAACTGAGCGGTTTGACTTTCATGTAGTGTGCCTTTTTAATTCCCGCCAATCTTCTACTTTAAAGCCATCCCAAGCTTAGAAACTTTGCTTCAGCCTCCATGCAATTTCATCACATAAGAGGAGCGATTTCATCTTCTAGGTTTCACAGGTCTAAAGGGATAACAAGATGGGGCGGGGGGGATGGGGGGGGGTAGAGGCGGAAAAGGTACAAAGTGCAGCCGACCACCAGGTAGTGACAGAGCAAAACGAAAAGCAAATGAGATGACACTGCTGAGAAGTCAAGGTGAGGATAACACTTCAAGGATGAGTTGGAGCAGGATTCGTCCTGGGAGCACAAACTCCGGGGACGTCATTAGCTTGTGGTGCTACATAAGGCAATACAGAAGAAATAGAAGAAACTATCTTGCAGAATTTAAAAGTGCAAACCAACAACCTACCGCGAGCAAGAGACTCAGAGCCTGATTCCCTAAGATTGGAAAAGCCATATGACATGGCGCCGTCTTGTGATTGGCTCCAAATCAACCCTGAGATGATTTAGAACAGAAGTCACCAACCCAAATAACAAATTTGCTCAAATTACATTTAATCATATATTATTATTATTATTATTATTATTTAGGGATTGACCGATTATCGGCCTTTTTACGACTCTGAAGGCAGATAAAGCTGGTATCTCACTGAGCTGTGAATGCTTGCAAACTTAACAAATGTAGGGTTTTCATTACTTGTTGTCGCAAAGACATTTTGAACATATTTAATAATTCACTCCCTGCGAAAATATTTTGAAACATTTTTTTTTTTTTACGAGCACATAAGCTACATTTGCATGCATTTGTTGCTCAATGAGATACAGGGAACATTTTATTTATGGATTTATTTAAATTTCCACTTTATAAAACTAAATATGCTGACACTGGGAACTCCCTACACTTTATGTTTAGAAGAGAGAAAAAAATTAAGAAATTATGAAATTTTTGAGAAATGTATGTACAGTAGAAAAATTTAGTTAACTACTTGCTTAGTATTTGACTTGGCTTAATGATGACCCTGGAAGCTCCCTCCAACTTTAAGGAAAAAAAACTTTCTCTTTTACTACAAATGCATACGGCTTGAAATAACGGTTATCGACCTCCTCGACAACTATTAATCAGTATCGTATCAGCCTTAAAAAAAACATATCGGTCTACCACTATTATTATTATTATTATTCTGTTATTAGGGCTCGAGGAAATAATCGGCTAACTCAACCACAATAATTGGTCGAAACAAACATTTCTGCCTTCAAAATCTTGATCAAATTTGCGCAAGTTTTTACATGTGAAATCATTTAGTAAAGATTTTAGCCTCTAGCCCAATTTAGTACGGCTACAAAGGATGGTAGACTGTGGTTTGGTAACGCTAATGCTTTGTACACTCTTAACACCTGACACACAATGAAAAGCCGAAAGTGGACCAGAGCTTACAGGGAAGAAAAAGAAAAGAATGACTGGGTGAAGATGTCGCAGCGAGGTAAATTGCATTAGATGATCATTGATTGCCAGCGGGACAAAAGGTGAGAAGTATGAAACAGCAAGAGGAGAAAGAAGAACAAAAAAAGTCTGTTCCTTCCCAACTGGGCGCACACAACCTATGTGGTAAAATGGAAAATTGCAGATGACAGCCCATTTCACACGGTCATTATTCAGCTGCTAATCATGCTAAGGGTGATCAATTTGTATTGCTTTATTGTACTGTATGTAGAGCGTAAATAGGAGGCCACTGCACAAGAAGCACATAAAGCAATACAAACTAGAGACTATAGACACATGAACGTTATCCTACAAGAAAACGGCTTTGTTTTGCCCATCAATGTTTTAATGTCCGCCTATACAGCTTTGCTATCAATGTTTAATGTTACGTACTCTCCTCTTGCTTTTTACTATTTACAGTACCTGGCTGAAACAGTTCTATACTGAAAGAGGCGCTTACCTGTTCTATAACAAGCACATGCAACTCTGTAGTGGGTAAAAAGGTTCATAGTGATGTATAGAGTGTTGCTTTATTTAGTGTCAATTTTACAAAAGCTTAGAATAACCTCCAATTCGGTGGAGAACAAACTTGAAAGAACAAACGCTAATCTGGTTGTCGATGCTGTTGGCCCTCTTAAAGAAGACGGGAATCTCTCAAGCAACAGTGGTACGAGCTCCTTGGTGTGGAGCTTTAAAAACATGTTTTTCCAAGCAGACTATATTGGGAGCTCTCTGCATCTTCTTGTTTTATTGGAATTCAAACTAAGATACTAGTAAGTGAAAATTTAAAATATTTTGAATTTGAAATTTTGGAAAACTTTATTTACTGTAAAAAACAATAGGTAGCCATTTACGTGCTTTCATTTAACGTTTTAAGACACGACAGTGATCCTCCCTTTAGTAATAAGTAATTAAGTATTATAAAATAAAATGAACATTATGTAAATCTGAAAAGTCGAAGAGTTAAAAAAAAAATTAATACCAATATTTTCCCTTTTAGTTAACTTGACTATTGGCTACAAATATTGGTTATCTGATGATTAATAATCTGTTTCGGCCCTAAAAAAAAAAAAAATAATTAAAAACATACCGGTCTATCTCCACATTTTAATGTTTTATTTTGTTTTCAAATAAGTTGTGGTAGCGTATAAAGACCAAATGACAAAACTCTGTACCTAGCTGTACAAAAAGCTACAGTGGTAACTCATTTTGGATTTATTTTTAAAGACAAGTGGCACAGGGCCAGCAAGGGTTTTGCGCAACCTGCTATATGCTGATGAATGGAACGGGAATGTAATTTTATGACTTTGACACAAGCCACTGGTTAGCCATGCTGCAGATCATCCGCAGCACTCAGCTAAAAAATTAATGGCGCTGTTCCATTCGCAGGCCCTTCCTCTAATGCGTTTGCTGAAAATGAAGATATAGTGAATCAATTTTCATTTGGCTTTTGTTTCTTTTCAGTTGTTGCGCATATCAGTCCATCTACTTTTTAAGCCCACTATCAAAAGTGGCAATTTCCACCAATAATCAAATTCTACACATTTCAGTGAGAAGTTCAGCTTCATGCAACCAATGTAATGTTGCTGCTATACCGCGTAGTACTATTATTCCTTTTATGCCCTGTCTATTTAACGAAGCATATATTCACATATCAAGCCATGAAACCGTCTCATTTGCTCGGTGTTGAGTCAACAGTGCTGATGACTGTGTGAGATTAAAGGACCCTCCAAACAGCCATTTTGCCACAATCTCGCTATTTTGGATGACATCCTAATCCCTTGAAATCTTATCAAGGATACGTGAGAAACCCAACCACATGTGGAGGAGATTAATGTGCATTTTTGGCCTTTTCTTGATTTTTGTCCACACACGTAGCCACAGTTGATACTAATGTTTTCTTTGAAACTTTGTAGATTGATAACGAAGTGCTTATAAATCCTTAACCGAGCTTTATGAAAAGCATACTGTGCACCGTGTCACCGATGGCTCCTGATCGGTCCCACTCCACCTTGCAGCGGCGCAGCATCAGATGGCATTGTTTGCTCGTTCTGCTTTCTAAACTCACATTGTGTCATCCTTCATTCCACTGAACGCCAGTAAAAATGAGAATCCAATCTACTGATGCATTTTGAAGCACAGGACAAACAAAGGAGCGCAAAGAGGCAAGACAGTGTCAAAAAGTCAGCAAAGAAAGAAAGTGGAAGCTGTGGGAGAGATTTATTGCCCAAGCAACGGATGAGCTGAAATGAGACAGAGAACTGTGAAGTGGATTACGGCTGTTCTGATTTCATTTCTACGGCAGATATAATGACGGTTAGTTTTCTATTCATCTTGCTGGATCCGTGGGAGCACAGTAGTCAAATCAGGTTTCAGGGTCTGGACATTGGGCATTGAGGAGGGCCATTAAAGTGTCATTACCATCTTCTGCCATTACTGAGCTGTTGCGCCAGTGGAATTACCTCAGTAATGAGATCAACCTGAACCTGACGAGTGCTTGCTGCGAGGCTGACCAAGACACACACACACACGCAAATACACAGTGCGTAGTCTGGACTTTTATCAAAAATAAATCCAATGAATTGAATGAATAGATAGTAATAGTAGATAAAGGCATCGTGATGAATAGCCCATCTTATCAACATACTTATACATAATAGTGGTTGGGCTCGTACCCTAAACCGCTTACCATTTAACTTTAACGGCACTGTTATTAGTGTTAATTTCAATGACGAAAACTAAACAAAAATATTTTCGTCAACACACATTTTTCACCAGACAAAAACTAGACTAAAACCCCCAAAAAAACAATAACAACAAATAGAGGAATTGTGGGATATATCGGTGCTAACCAGTGATGTAAACGGCACGGTTAACTCTGACAGTGCCGTTATTTAACAGCAACCATGTTTTGAACAACGTATATTTAACGGTCGGTTAGTTAACGGCGGGTTAAGAATTTAATTACCAAGTAATGTATCTTTTCCCAGTATTTGTTTTATCATTCTCATTTGATCTTTGTGTGGTGCTGCAGCTGCTCCTAACCACCACATAACCACACATGATCCAAGTATAATTTGACGAGCACATCTTTGTGTCTGTTCGCACTTAGTGTTCCTTCTAATTAATGGTCTGCCTCATATTAACAGTGTAGAGAATGCTGAAAAGGTTCAAAGGTTTTTGCACCGTGAGGTAAAATAAAGGCCAGTGCCTGTTAGCATCAGGGAGGACACTTGGCTGAGGTACAAAAGTGACAGCCTGTGTTTGAAAGATTAGCCATTTGAGTGGGAAAAAAAAGCCACCTCAATCTTAATTTTGACCTCATTTATCAACCTACTCGGATGGTTTTCAAAATCAATAGGCTTCATACTACGAGCAATAATGTCTTAAGGAGAGAATAATTGGTTGCACTCAGTAGAAAATAATTATACCCTGCCCTACAGTACAGTCGTACTTATACTGATTAGTATGGATATAGGCTACAGCTCACCCATGAAAATAATGAGGAAAACCAGTACAGAAAATGGCTGGATGAAATCACAAAACGACTACATAAAACTGTATGTCTGTTATATTACCCAAACCATTCAAGACCATCTGAAAGAAAAAGCCCTTTTGAATAAATAATCCCCACTCTGACCCGGATTTTGCCTCTTTCACGCAAACAATTCCAATTTCCTCTGCCTCGCTTTCTATTCCTGAGACACTTAGCGAGAGATTCACATACACAAATGGATGTTGTGTGGGGGAGGGGGGGCTCTATTGGAATGTGTGGACAGGGTGGGGTGTGTGCAAGTGTCAACACAGACAGATCACCAGCCTGTCAGGGGGAAGCCATTCAGTCTGAGAGGTGTCAAGCATGATAATCCCTATGGGAGAGCAAAAATGTGAGTGTGAGTGCGCGTGTATGCAATCGCGACCGCAGACGGGATTATGTGAGAATATGCAGTCGCTGGGGAACGTACACGGTTCACGAGTTAGATATGAGGGTCGAACTATATCGAGTATATGTCTTTGTCGAATGTGCATGTGAGCATATTAATAATATAAATCTTCCTGTTTGGATTCAGGATTCTGAATCTACAATCCGGATATCCAAGGAGAAAAACAGTGTGGCTAAAACATTAAGAAACATCACAATACTTTATTATCACGATATGAAGCTCACGATACGATGACTATCACAATATTGTAGGGAGGTTGGCAATAATAATAAAAAAGTCACAATATTGCAAAAAAATTAGAAGATAGAAGGGCCAAAACATCCCTTACGAAAATTTAACTGCACGAAAAAACTAGCCACTAGAGGGTGCTAGAACTGCACAAATAGAACTTTTTTAACAGATGTGCTGCTTTTATTATCATCACATGACGACGACATTGTGGCAGTTTTAATAGCCCGATATCACGATATTGCCGTTATCATTACATCCCTAATTAATACCATTCATGATTTGAAAATGTCCACACTAAGCTGAGTTACAGAATGAACACCTCCACCACCCCCCACCCCCCAAAAAAACATCCAGCCTAATCCAAAAAAATAAAAACTTTCCCCAACTTTGAGGAATTATACAAATTTTCTAAGCCACCATTCGCCTTGAATGACTCGCAGTATGGATCTGAGAAGTGGCATTTCCGCACAATCCTGTGTATGCTCTGCTATGTTCAATGTGTCGTCTTGTTTGCATTAGTGTGCTTTTGAGCATTTCCTGTGGTTTTCTTCCCGCCATCCCATCCCTCCATAACAACTGAGCAGGTACACGGTGTGTTCTACAAACATGACAAAGCACCGTAGTGGGAGGAGATGCGCATCTAGTGATAAGCATTTTATCCTTCATTAAAGATGCATCACAATTCCTTAAATGGGAAACCAATAGTAAATGCAGTCAAACTCACTGTTTGTTCCTGTAACTGTTGTTGTGTTTATCAGACATTTTCACTGAAGCAACACCCTTCACTCCCGGCTGTTTTACTGAATTTTGACAGATTTTGCAAGGCCCACAAAATATTGTGTGCTATTGCTATAAAAACATGAAACCTACCAAAAGAAAGATTAGAGTCTTTTTGTTCATCAGAAGAAAGTATATTTCTATCTGTTTCCATTTTGCAGCAATTAGCATTCGAATATAGCTAAGTTTCATCATTATTCACAAATCTGTGACACTGGGGAAAAGAGCTTGTTGCAACATGGCCATGGTTGATCTCGTATACTCTACTGCCACCTGCAGGCCGTTTTGGTAATAACTACCATTGCTTCAAGCGTTCTCTTCAGTTCAGAGGCTGCATCATTTTTTATGCTCTAGCATAAAAAAAACATAAAAGAACGTATAAATATGTTTTGGGGACCATGGCAATATTGATAGTAGAACGTTTTTCTACATTTTTTGGAGCAAATGAGAAAGACCCACTGCACAGCGGACAACGTGGAGAAAAAAAATTAAGTCAGCAACTCAGACCCCCGCTTATTAGTTGGACAGAAACGCGTTAAAACAATATTCAGTGCTCTTGTGGCGGCGGATGAGAGCGAGCTTGTGCCTGATCCGAGCCAACTGGCCTCTGCTGCGCCCCTCTAATGTCAGAGTCAAGCTGGCGGCAGTGATATGACTATCACAGAGAGGCAGGAGGAAGAACAATTGACTTGTCAAGTAAGAGTCACTTGACAACTTCTCATAGATCAATTATGGGCTTTTGGATCAAAGTGCCTGTGCCAAAGTGGGTAGCTTCCAATCCATGTAAAACCGTTCTAGGCTCGTTACATGATCTCAAGCAACAGTCACTACAACAATAGGAGCTTTTGTTGCTATCGATGTATTCAATTGTGATATTCAGGAATAGCTCTACTAGAAAAACACTAATAATCCCAACTAAACAAGACCCCTTTATACCCTTAAAATGCATAACTTTTCAAAGTTGATACCAAGAAACTGTCAGAATGCAGTTCCAGGCTCTCTTGTATGTGACAATAGGTTGGCAGAAAAAATTACGGTTGTTATACAAAATACAGCCAATCACTTGCACTTTTACTTTAAAGGGATTTTCAGCAGTAAAGTTAATATTTTGTCCAGAATAAATTTTTATAAATTTATAATTTTTCTTGTACATTATACGTTAACTTTTTACTGCTGAAAATGGCTCAATGAGTCGAGTATCCTTTTAACTTAGTGGGTTCTAGAGCTGCCAAAAAAATTCATCGACAACTATTTTAATAATCGAGTAATCGTTTGGAGCCATCTTTTTTTATTTAAAATTGTCCAAATTCTCTGAGAACAGTAATTGTTCACTGATTTCTGTAGTCCTTCATGAAAGATGGCGGATTATCTTCTGTAATTAATCACAATAAGATATTTGCAAACATCTGTTTTTACTTTGGAAAACAAATGACCGAACCAGTAACATATTAATCTCTCCCCCCCCCCTTTTTTTTTTAAATCACTATACAAATACAAAGTATTCTTACGTGCGAGTCAACAATATTTGAAATGGTTTACCATTCAGAGGTAATTTTCTTCATATAATTGGCCATGTGTACCAGTTTCCAACTGAAAATCTATGCACAAAAAGACTGTAGGTGTTCAAATGTAAAAAAAATATATATATTAAATTGAAAATAATTTGGTACTTGGGTGCACTTTGTTTGTTGTCCATGTATCAACCGTACCAACATGTAACAACAGATTCGACCACAACATTCAACAGTCTCCTGCACACAAAGGGCTGAATGAACTTATTTATTCATAGCACACAGCAGGACGGTTTGATTTAAAGCATATTTCATTTTCAACTGGTTTTACCCATGTTCAGGTTTGGCCTCATATGCCAAACTCTTGGACCATGTTTTCTCAGAACCACACATATTTTAATACAACTGATTAAAAAATATATATATTACAAAATGTGTGTTCATGGGGCAATGCGTATGCTGTAAGGTGAACCACAGGTTGCCGCAGACAAAATAAAGGCAGTACATGTTAAAGGAGAGCAGTTCAAAAGAAGCACAAAAGCTACCAAACTATCGCTGAAATAAAGCTCAAATACAAATATTATCAAAAGGGGATGCGATTACCTGAGCATAGGACGTGAGACTGCTGTGCTTCACTGAATCCAGACAGAAAAAGAAACCATCTCTATTCAGTTTTTGGACATTGGTGCTGTTGATAATCCAATGAAATTGTAAGAAATTTACCTAAAATGGGTGAAAATACTAACCAAGTGGATTGCAGAAGTACCCTGAAGTACCATATGAATTTGTATGATGCTGTGAATGACACCTGGCCTGTAATGAAAAATGTTGCGGTGAGTGGAAGGTTGGGCTCTGCAGCACTTCCACCCAGATGATTAAATGATGACACTCGCCACAAATTAGAAAAGGGTCTTTGCAGAGAGGATATTCTGTTGGTTGTAAAAGAGCAAATGGCCTGTACAATGTCCTGGAGGCAAAAGCATAAATGCAGAGCATAAACCTGTTTGCAAAGCAGCAGACGGCGACAATGAGGAAAGGAGGTCAAAGTGGAAGGACGGAGGGTTATTGAAACATGAGGAAAGGCTCGTTAGTCCCAACATGGGACTTTATACAAGGCATCCTTACGGGATTAATCATCTTTTTGAATGATGACACATTCATTCCTGAACGCAGCACAAACACGGACACAGCATCTCTGTACAAATATGCCTTAACGACTTTCTATTTCTGGGCAGTGTTGAACAGAACGGCAAAGTGACTATACCAAAGGGGCTAGAAAGGGAGGAGGGGGTAAACAGAAGAGGTGTTAATCCATTTAACGCTTGACATTTCAGACCCACCCATATAGGTCTCGTTTTTTTGCATCCCAAAAACACTTGAGATATGTTTTTTTTCTCCCAAGAGCCCAGAAAACACTTAGAGTTATTGAAAAAGTTACAGGCTACAACCCATTTGGAATATTGCCTCTAACATCTTTTATTCGCTCCTTTGCATTATTTCTAGTGAGGTAGTTATCAACGCCAATATCTGATTTGCCCCTGTTGGGGCTTATGAGCACAGTGGAAGAGAAAATCTGTTGCTCTAAATGGCTTGTTTGTGCGCATTTTCCAATGACAAATTTTAATTAAAACGATCAATTTGGGGAACCACATTGAGTTTGGAGCTGGCAATGGCATCCAGCAGTGAATAAAGGGGAAAAGGCTTATTTTGTGTGTTAGGTTAGGAGAATGCATTATTTTGCTTTGGGAACGCCATTTCACACCCTTCATAGTCTATTTGCGTAAAACCGTGGTTGCCCTCAGCCTGCCAAAGAGAAAAATGTTGGGAATGTGATACAGTACACACTCAAGGTTTACTGCAGATGAGGTGGAATTAATTAAAAATAACAACCCTGAGGTCAAATCTTGCAGCATCCAATAAACATGTAAATATTTTCTAAAAAGTTGTTTGAAAGTATCCAAAACATCTACTCTTCAGCATCAATAGTTTAATGATTTTCTCTGCAGGAGTTTAAAGATATCCTATGGTCCCACATAGAAGGTGTCATCTATGAAAGAGAAAGCAGAGACGGATCATAAATGTTTTTTTTAATGTTGTTCAAAAACCTTATTTAGTTAGAATCTCCTCGGTACCAAAGCTAACAATCTTAGATTCCTGTAATTACATTCTGCATGTCCTCACTATTTATTGTACTTTAATGGGAGCACTCTTGACTCCTCTTGTTTGCCACACAGTAATTAATGGAACGGATGACGCCAAGACAAGGACGATGAAGAAAAGGTAAAGGAAAGCAGAATGGAAACTTCTCTTATCTGATGACCAGCCGAGTGACCTTAGAGTTTCCCTTTCAATCTCCCACCTCCCGCCCTTGTTGCTCTTTTTTCCAGTGTTCTCTTTGACAAGCTGCCAGATCTAATGTCCTCTGTGAAATGTGCCTTGTCAACTCCCATAAACTCTTATATCTATCAGAGTTACCCCCTTTATACCAAAAAAAACCTCCCTCCATTACAGAGAGTGATTAAAAATGATGTCTAATCATTGGCACAGCCAAGGGTATGGTGATTTTTTTTTTTTTAACAAAGAAACAATGGCAATATTGTTCAAGATTTGCATATTATCTGCTTGTAAAAACATGATGGGAGTTTTGGTAGTCTCGTAAAAAAAATGTTGACCCAACAATCTTAAACAGCAGATTGTATCAAAAGCCACTGTGGGAAATATTTATGCTATCACATCTACATACTTGTGTAAAGACGCTACTTGTGGCATTTCCCAATGAAAAGAAAGTGAGATTTTGCTTTTCAAACATTACGTTATCATGTCATTAACAAATTTAGAGCAAGTTTTCTGCCTCAATGGCAATAATCAACAATCTGTACCAGACAATCTACCAAATTCTTAACAACCATTTACAGTCCTACTCACATAACTTTGGGGCATGAAATATGAATCAAAACTGAACAGCACATTAGGTTTGAAGTGAATTATTTAGCATGAGGGTCAAGAAAGTAGCCGAAAAATCAGCATTTTGTTATTTTCCAACCAATTAAAGTACACAATACTCTTTTGTCCAAATTCATGGTACTAAATTCCTGAGAAGATTGGATCAGTCATCAAGTTGATTGGGCAGGAAAGCAATATCTCTCGAAATCTGACGTAAGAATCTTGCAATATAACAAGCTAAGACTTTGCTCAGGAAGGACTACACTGAAGTGCACACATCCCCATTAAGGATTCTGGTCTCCTACTTTCCTGCTTCTACTACATATTTGGCACTAGGCCTATAATAACTCTAGTTGGCCGAATAAGGTCCTATGTTGAGTGGGAGGAAAGCAATATTTTGAGTGAATTTTGAGATCTTATACTGTATTGTGGCCATAAGATGGTTTAAAGATTTTGCTGCTCTAAATCACAACTATAGTACATAAAATGAGAACATTGCAAGCAATAATTGTGTAAATGTTGAAAGCATTCACACTATTATAGTTTTTTATTCTGACATTTTTTTGCCCTTCAACTACTTCTACATTCCTTGACCGATTCAAATCATTCCAGCTTTAACATGTTCCAAAAATTCCCGCTTTGCGGGCTATTAATTTTCTCATTTCTAATATGCACTGTTTTCCCACAATTCAACAATATTCACCCCCAAAATTCCTATTATTTTCCAATGAGGCATTCAACATTTCACTCCCATGCAAACTTCTCAATCTTTGGCTAATCCAATTCACCTTGGGATACATTTTTAACAGTCCCCCTATTCCCACATAGCACAAATTCCAAATTTTTCACTAAATAGTGCATATTTTTGACCAACAAAATTCCTAATTTCGAGGAAATGGGTTCGGGTTTAGGTTCAGGGCTTGTAACATTCCTATTCAAAACTCTATATAATTTCAACTGATTCCATATAATTTTTATTCAAAATTCGTTAAATTCCTACATACCAAAAATTCTACATAATTCCATATCCTTGAACTGCATTCCACCTCATTCAATAAGATTCCACGTTTCTATATGTTTTCATTCAGCATTTGAGTATTTACACGCAATTTCTCCAGAAATTTCTTCATCGCGTTAAGAAGTAATTTTTTTCCTTAAGAAAAAAACAATTGGCAAAACGCATAAATCTCCTAAAGTAGGACAACAATGCATATGGCCAAGGTAATGTGAGGCTATAAAAGTTGGGGGTGTTGCACAGATGAGAGTGCATGAAAAGATGGGAACAAGACAATCTATTCTGGTAAAGTGCACCATTGGACATCAGACAGAAAATGTTATGAGGTACAAACGCTTCCTCGTGCATATCAAACAGATGATTTTTGCCCAAGTGATGCCACCTTGGCGTTATCAACTGTAGTGAGATGGTAATGCTGGCAGCTGAAGAAGGGCTGGTGAATTTCTTGGACAATGCATACCAAATGAGATCTACAACATTGTCCTTTACTTTGCAACTTGGCATTTCTTCTGCTTGCATCAGTCTGTCTTCGTGCCAACATAAGAGGCAAAACGTACGTTTTTAATTGTCTTGTACTCACAATAGTTTGTGAGAGTTCTGTATGAAAAGTAATGCTCTGTAATTAGTGGAAAACAGACTTGTTTGGGGTTTCTTTTTAGCCAAGAATATTAAATATATATATATATATTTTTTAAAGAATCATTTAACTGTAACCGCTGTGAAACTTTGGAGTGTTTTTGCATGTTTTGGGAAAATGGTTTGAACATGATTCAGTGTGATTTCACACTACATTTTCAAGCTGCTTGTTTTGCATGCAAATCTTAATTATGCATTTAAATCTCATTAACTTATTTTAGTGGATGTGACATGCATACATCAAGATAAAGCAATGGGACATAATTTTAATTAGGAAAAATAAATAAAGGGATTGCCTTGTCACCGAATACTAAAAATGTCAACATGATGTTGGCCTGGGATTAAAAGTCACGGGATCGTCAGGGGAACTGACAGGCTTTGCCATCCCCTGAGTTGTGCCACCAACAGGGTTTGAAAGGCCATTGTTTGGCTCCGACATCTCATGTGAATCCAACTACGTTATGACATTTCCACTCCAGTAAAATGGGAGCAGAATTATGTATCGGAGTCATGCAACTTTTTCAGTCTGAAGCAGGTATAATTGGTGAATTGATATTCCTCAGATAACATGTTGGTCACACACAAAAAAAAAACCACGAATAAGCACAAAAATATCTAATTCAATTTGCTTTTAATAGTGAGCGGCCAAGTAACATTTTATAATCTAATAATTTCTTGAAAATGTAATAATATGTGCACTTTACTACTTCAAAAATGTTATAAAACACAATAAAGTAACGTCACCATAATAAAAAATGCTGACTGATGGCAAATTAACTATTTTTACTGATAATGTAATACCAGGTGTGAAAGTGGCTAGAATTTCTTGCCAGAACTCCCAAGTTTGCCACGCAGCTAGATTTAAAAAAAAATAAAAATAGTTAAACACACAATAAAACACAACAGGTCTTACACATGCATTAGGCTACTACATTACATTTACTGTAACATGTTTGTAATGAGGCATATGTGAGAAAATTATAGTTGATTAAAAAATTTATTTTTTCAATGATGTGAAAAATAACAGATAACAAAAACACCCACGTGCGTGACTGGAGTCATCAGATACACAGAACGGAGCTGGTGGACAAAACTTTGTGGAATAAATAAATAATAGTAATAATTAATATATAAGATAACAACACACCGCCTAAGCCCCCCCTCTTTTGGTGATTTGTTTGTATGTAAATCTGACGTTAGTAGATTGTTTTCTTCTTGTGTGGCAGCCTGGCAGGTTATTAAACATGGGGTTTTAACAGTTGCCGTCATTTGTCCGGGACCGATAGCACCGTTCCGGATCGTTCTGGTCCCGAATCTTTTACTGGAACGTAGTACCTTGACTGTTCCGGCACACTTTCATCCCTGTGTAATGCCTTATCATATCCCAGAAGTCTTTGCGGGCAGTGCAGTTCTAATCAAGTGGGTGGAGCCTATTTTTATTAACTTGCTACAGAGTTGGTTTAACACTAAATAAATTAACTCTGCCAAGTAACTCCAACAATGACCTCCATTTAAATCAGAGAGTGTTTTGGGGGTTTTCTAAAACATTTAACACCAAAATTTGAACACTCCAATTTTTGCTGTGAAATGTTTATTACAGTCTTAGATGCTCAAAACACAAAATGTACATCTTTAGACTGAAAATAAATATATATTACATTATTTATCAAGTTTTACATTACCAGTATAATGAAATAAATAAATAAATAAATAAATACTACAATATCAGTGCAAATTTGACTACATTTTCAGGAAGTTGTTACATTATCGGTTGCTATAGCCCTATAAAGGCCTTCTATGTCCTCAGTCTGTGTTCTCCTTCTTCCCGGAACATCACAGCTAAAATCCCAAGGCAGCAAACAAAATGGCACAGATTTGTGAATAAAAGATCAAGTGGCTGTAAGAAACAAGAGAGGACAGAGTGTATTGTTGCTCAGCTATCAAGTATAGAAGAGGTGCCAGAAATGGGGATACAAAAGACTTGATGTTGCGTGTCTGTGTGTGTGTGTATTTAGCTAATGAGTATCAATGATTTTATGTTGCCTCTATATATCCGAGGCCACAACGATGGTGGATTAACTCATTCAAACGCAAAAACGTATCAATACGTTTTTCAGTACTTTGTCCTTCACTCCCAAAAATGTGTTTACACATTTTTTTATGCAACAGCATGAAGAGGTGGCTTAAAGCAATGGTAGTTATTTAATAAAAACGGCCAGCAGGTGGCAGCAATGTATAAGAGATCAACCAGGGCCATGTTGCAAAAAGCTTTTCCCCCACAGATTTGTGAATAATGATGAAACTTAGCTATATTCTAATGCTAATTGCTGCAAAACGGCAACAGATACAAATATACTTTTTTTTCCCGATGAAAGAAGAGACTTTAATCTTTCTTTTGGTAGCATGTTTTTATAGCAATAGAACACAATATTCTGTGGGCATTGCAAAATCTAGTAAAACAGCCGCGAGCGAAGGGGGTTGTTTCAGTGAAAATGGCTCAGAGTTCCAGAGTGAACAACCAACAGAGAGCACAATTATAGCAGTTTATTTCTTGCCTAAAAAAGGTTACCATGAAAACAGAAGTAAATTGGAAACATTTGGTAAAGGTTCAGTGTGAGGGGGAAAGTTATTCGGTAAATATTGCAATAGACTCCACAGACTGGTGGAGGGTGAATGCAGTGATGCGCCCAAGGCGGAATAAGTCAGCCCATCAAGTATTCTGCATCTACTTAACTTTGCTATGGTGGGAGTCTGTATTTTCAGCTGCTGGAATCATGACACAAGGTTGTGTTCACAAACTGATGTTTAGCGCTGAGCCACTGACTCCATTTTCTTCATGCTCATCTACTCTGTTCTGCCTTGTTTCTCTGAAAATGGGGGGGGGGGGGGGGGGCAACAACTTCAGAAGGCACATGTAGGCGATATAAAAAATATTAATAAAATATTCGCAGTCCTGTTCAAATGGCAGGATTTTGTCAATGCAAAAATAGACCAAGGTAAATAATTAAAACATATTTTCAGCAATTAATGTAACATTTACAAATACAAAAATAGTTTTTTTTCAAGAGGGGAAGTATAAATAAAGTGCAAAAATGTGGTTTCATAAATGTACACACCCTCTTATAATAGGGCAAATTCATGTAAAATGCGGGTTAACACATGTAATTTAAAGTGCCTCTTTCTCTGAGGGTGTGACACTTTTGCAATCACATTATGTTGTTCATTTTTACTTCCACTCACAATCAGATTTTTTTCCCCCAATTGTGATATGTAGGTTAAAGAGGTCACAATGGTGTAAAAAGATTTGTTGACAAATGTTTAACAAAATGACTTTTTTTTGTTTTTACATCGCAAAAACTGACATTTGAACAGGGATGTGTAGGCCTTCACTTTTTATAGTCACTCTATATAAATGGTTTAATAGTGTTATAAATGATACATTTTGGATTCTCTTACTGCTGGTCATTTTATCAACAAACTGGACCGAGCTTGAAATGGCAATGTGGACTTTGTTTGTATTTTTTGTCATGCAGATCGCTCCTCTGCTGTATTTTAATTAGCCTGTGCGTTTTTTAATTATAATTGACGGGGGGAAAAAGACAACATGCCAATTGACTGCAGTACATGATCCCCATTATTTTTCCATGAGATGTCATGTTTATAATTTCAAGTATTATCTCACTGATCACAGCTGCTTTTCCTATCATCATAATTACCCCTGCTGTGTCATTTAGATGGTAATTCGGGTGATTGTTACCCGACAAAAAACATTCATCACATTAATAGCATCCTATGGGATTGAATGTTATTGAATATTTTTGAGAGTGGGCTTTTTGCGCATTCATTCAACAACATCGCCGCTGTGGAATAATACGGAATGAGGCGTTTATTCCAGGTTGACCTTTAGATCCGACACTTCTTTTTTTGCAATTTTGCTTTCTACCAACCTGCAGTCTATTGTCCAAAAAGTTGTCATCAATATGAATGTTGTTGAGTCAAGGCTGCTTGCCAATTTCAGATAGCAGATATTTTCTGAGGGGTAGGTACGCGCAAAACAAAAATAGACCTGCAGCATTTGCCAGCAGCCAAGGTTGGTGTGTTTATTTATTTATTTTTGGGTGACCTTTATTCATTTCTTCTTCTTTTTTTTTTAAATCGTTTTAAATTCCTGATTGTGTTATTATAATATTTTGTCAACCGTGTTTTCACACTTGCTTGTTGGCAGCACTTTTGGCAAACAACATTTTATTTCCATTGGTAAATGGAAAAATTAACCCAAAATGTTCTTAACAATTTGTTGTATGCACCCCCCACTAGTCTAAAAACGGCATTTGGATTAATATTGTGATTATGGAATATGAATTAAGATGGTCGTGACCAATTATGGCTCTCCAGGTCATGTTTGTAAATGAGAATTAGTTCTCAAATATTTTACCTAGTGGCAAAATGGCCGCACCCTTAGAGAGATAAAAACGGGTGGATTTTGCTACTTAATCCATATTCCACAAACGGAATATTCATCAGAATGTCATGTTTAGACGATTGAGGCTGCATAGAAGATATTATTGTAAAGAAATCCGCTTTAATGTTTAGTTTTAATACACACTGCTTCTGCCTACTGGTCATTTTAAGCTTTGTATTGGACTTCATGCATGTAAGTTACTGAAACTAGAATTTTCAGAACAAAATCAAAAATATTGAAACAAATTTCACTCCAATATAGGTCGAATCCCAGAATAACCATCTTATCACATATTGGGCGCACGTGCACAAGGATAATGTGAATCCTCCTTGTACATCTATTGTGTGGATCAGCCAAAATGCCGGTCGAGAAATCACAATAGAAGGCAGGATGTTGGGATGTCAAAGGTTTAGCTGCACCGAGATAGCATAACACACACACACGTTATCATGTAAATTTTATTCCAGATAGGAATCGTCAAGGGGAACAGAACGCTGCTATCAGCAAACATTGGGGGGGTTTTGACAGCTTTTACAAACAATACTGAATGTCACCGTGAGTGAGCACAAAAAACGATGAGGTGTCGTCTCTTATCCAAGCTGCAGTGTTTGTTTGGGGCCGAGCACATGTACTGTAGCAGATTTTGTGTTGCGGGACGTTGTTTCGGTATATCAACTCACGTAAGCGAAACTCTTCACACATTTGTGTGGCAGTGATAATCATTGTAACACAAATAATGAAGAAGTGATAGGAAAGCAGCGTGGAGGCACAGGAGGTTTTATAATTTGAAACGTGCAAGCAGATAGCAATAGAGATGCTGTAAGGAAAAACAAATAAAGTTCAACTTTAAGTTTTAAAGGTACTTTCCTTTCCTTTTCTTTAAACGTAAGGACATTTGATATAAACGCAGTATAAACAGCCTCACCATTCTTCTGAATTTAAATTATTTGATTTGCATTTGGAGGTTTTTTATCTAGAGCCCAAAGAAATCATGATCACACTAAAGACAAATTGGAGTATTAGTAAAGACTGATCTCATTGCTTCAGCATTTCCACATATGTTATGATTTTTATTCTCCACACTTTTTTTCTTTATTTGCTCCCAAACATGTATAAAAACGTTCTGTTTTAAATATTGCCATGTTCCCAAAATTGTATTTATACATTTTTTATGTTTTTTTTATGCTTGAGCATACAGAAAGCGTTGATGCAGCCCCTGACCCAAAGAGGTCGCTTAAAGAAATAGTAGTTATTACAAAAAACAGCCAGCAGGTGGCAGCAGAGTATAAAAGATCAACCAGGGCCATGTTGCAAAAAGCTTTTTCCCCACAGATTTGTGAATAATGATGAAACTTAGCTATATTCTAATGCTAAATGCTACAAAATGGAAACAGATAGAAATGTACTTTTTTCTCTTGATGAAAGAAGAGAGAGAATAATTATTATTATTATAAAATTGGCAATTTGCTACTTACATCGATCCTGTATCAATAATAATTTTAAAAAGGGTGTTGAATATTTCTGACAAAATCTATTTGTATTATTTTTGCTAGGAGAGAAGCAAACAACCTGGAAAAAATAAAAGACTGACCACAATGCCCAACACAAACATGCACGCCTGTACACAATAGAGGCTAAATAATGAAGAAGAGAGGCACATTGCATAAGTGATCAATTATCCATGTCAACAGATTGGATGATGTGCAAAAAAGGAAAATAGTCTGTTTTTCTTTTCCACCACAAAATGCATCTTGAGTGCGGGTTCGATCGAAGTAATTACAGCCATTTGTTGATGGATGACTACAAGCGAGCATTAATCAGAAATACAGATCGGGGATGAACAGTGCTGCATGTTGGAAAATGTTTGTGAGACTACACTTGTCGTACATTATCTATTTTATAATTATTTTGTAAATATAATAATTAGGGATGGGCAAGTATTGATAACAGGTATTTCAAAATATAAGCACTCACAATCAGGCGCGCCATTTTACGAACAGGAACAAGAAATTCAAAGAATTTCATGCAATTTTAAGGAAACATGCTACACTGGGATGCATACTTCTTCCGTTCAAATTATCTAGTCAACATCACCGAACACCACAAACTAATTGTTTTTTCTCAGGTGCTCTGTTGCGCAGCTAGGCTTGTCCCAATACGAAACTGAAGATGTGGTATGTATATAAAAAGGTAGGAAATTGAATTCAGCGAGCTGCCAGCAAGAGTGACCTCTTCATCTATCGATTCCTCTCCTGTCTGAATGGATCAGCGTCAGGGTGTGAGGAGCACATTAATTTGGAAAAGTGTGAAGGCAGCTACTTTTGGAAAAACTTCAGAGGCACATTCATACACAACCTGTTACATAAGTTTTTTCAAATATATAAATAAAGCAGTTAAACAAGTTAGTTCAAATTAATTTTTAAAAAAAGGTGGTCGATAGCATAAAATCTGAATGGTAACTAAGTATAAATGTAAAGATCTTACTTTCCATAAAACACATTTAAAACGCTCTTAACTCTTGAGCGCTGTTGATGTGAACGTGTGTCCTAACGAGGAGCGCCAGCGACGGAAATTGTTGTCAACTATAATATTTTATAGGAATGGGCGGAGACAAGACTTGACCAGCTCTGGTTTCATCATTAAAAAGGTACCGAACGCAAGTTACTGACTTTTTGCAGATTTTCAATGGGTGTTCCCTACTTTGTGACCCCCAGTTGAATTTCGCGCAACGCCGGAATCACGTGATTGCCACCCTCCTATAGTGCGCAAATTGTTACACTGGTGATTATGAAAATGAATTATTTTGCCATTAAAAGCAGACTTTTAGTCACAAAATGTCTTTCTGCATTTTTTTTTTATCCAAATAAGTGATTTGGGTGAAACCAACACATTCTACTAATGATCACATATGAGCCTCGCAATAATTTAAATTGGCATTCAAAAAGGTTCTCTTTTTTTATGGCTGGCAATTAAATAGTGAACATAAAAACTAATAAATAGTCAAAGGTTTCATTGCAAAACATTTAGACATTCAATATAACAGTACTCACAGTCGTATGCTCTTTATCTTCTGCGAGTAGTTGAGCGGTCCATCCTGTACAGGCGTCCATGTACAGCATGGCTTCCATCTCCATGAAACAAGTTAACCTTGTATCTCAAGGCACCACTGCAACAAGAGTCAAAAGTCAGAGTGTGAATTTCCCTTCAAGGCAATTAAATGAAAATGTTGCAGGAAAATCAAGCGGTGGGCTCACTGTCCTGTCTTCAAAAGTCAAATCAACAAGAACAGCTTTGGCTTGTCTCTTGTCACTTACTGTAGTTGACAAGTCGCTGTGAAATTCCGACCTTAACAATGGAAGATGACATTTTGCACATTCTGCTCTATTCCTGTCAAGGGCTTGTCTTGTTTTTTGACGCCTCAAAGTAAAGAATGGAGTATTTTGGAGGAGTTGCAACATAGCTTTGAAGCATTTCAGTGACAGTTGCGTCGGAAGTAAGGGTAATTTGATTACAATTCTGAGGACCTCTAACTCACAGATGGGCCCTACAAAATACTCTTTTCAATTTGTGCCATTGAAGTGGTAATATCTTCCTCCTAGTATCAATTCCAGACAAGATGTGTAGAATGTTAATAAGATTAAGAATTAAACCCTTGTGGCGATGCACTGCATGGTCCAAACGTTGCGAATATGGTGCGCTGAAATGTTAAATTGTGTCATCATTTCCACGCGTTTATAGCGGTAGGGCTTATTAGCATTGTGATTAATTGAATCCTGTATATGTATTACAGTTGGAACTTAATCATATTAAATGAAAATATGCTCCATTGGTACATAAAATAAAACACACCTTTAAACCACATCATCATGGCAGAGACTAATGCTGTGCTTCTCTATTGCAAAGAAACACAGCTGAGATGCACCAAAACGTAAAACTGATCCCATCACTTTGGTCTTCGAGATGGACCTCACAGGGATATGCAGGTACACACTTTTGCATATATTGGTAATACAGTATATTAGGGCTGTCAGAGAGAGATAGTTCTGTGAAGTTCAGATCAGGCTTTCGTTATGCTGCATAAGCAAAGCAGCAAGTGGTCGGATTATGTATCAAAGAGGAAGAGAAACAATTAACAAATCGACGATGCAAATATAAGGAAACCACTTTGGACTATTTATATAATTTACAGTATGTGATGGGTTCAGATATGGTTTTACGACAGTTCTTATTTGTCTTTAGCTGTGACAAGAACTCTTTCAATCTAAAAAAAAAAAAAAAACTTTTATATTTTATTAATTTAGTAGGATGTTGTACAGAGACTTAATTTGCAGTGGTTATTATCTTGATGCAATTGCACTACTTGGCTGCAAACAGAAGAGGCGATGATGACTCATTCTGGTTTGGAGAACAGCATGACGTCAGCAAAGGAAAGAAGTACTTGGTTGCATTCCGCTAAATGCAAATTGGACATCAACATCATTCTAAGAAGTTCTCAGAAATCACAGTGATTTCACAGCATCATTTTAAAACAATAATTGATTAAAGAATCATTTAGTAAGTCAAAGAAGAAATTCCTAGTTTTTGTAATGTGCATGTTAAAATGTATTAATGTAATGTTATATATTTGTGTATAATAAAAGTTCAGGACCTGCAGCAGTTTGGAGAAAGAAAGGTATTTTTTCATAATTTTTTGTCATTGTGTTAGATAAAATAGTCGCTATTCAGTAATTCGGAAAGGTATGGTATAAGACTGGTTGGGTTGAGCTGGCTGCAGAGCTATTTAAGAAACAGGCAACAGTTTGTGTCAAAAAGGTGACCATAAATTTGAATACAGTCATATTACATGTGGAGTACCGCAGGGGTCAATATTAGGTCCAAAATTATTTTAATTATACATCAATGCCATATGTAGAGTATCAAAATTGTTGATGTTGATTGTTTGCTAATGATACAAATATTTTCTTTTCTGGGGAGAATTTGCAACAGATTTTTAAAGATTATTACAACAGAAAATTACAAATTGAAGTACTGATTTGACAGAACTAAATTATCTAGATCAGTGGTGCCCCTATCCAGCCTGTTTTCCATGTTTCCCTCCTTCACCACAGCTGAATCTAATGATCAGCTCATCAGCAAGCTTTGCAGAAGCCTCATAACTATCCTGATCATAAATCAGGTGTGTTAGTGGAGAGAAACATGGAAAACAGGCTGGATAGGGGCTCTCGAGGACCGAACTTGCACACCCCTGATCTCGATTACGATGTTTGGAAGACATAGAATTATGCCATGTAGAACGGATAATAGATAACACAAATAGAAAGAGTATATGAAATCAAATTTCTTCATGTAATCTTAAACCACAATAAAATGCCATTATACTAAAGGATGGGTGCAAAACAACTTCCTGGAACGTCTCTGAAATATAAGTTCACTACGTTTAAGATGAATAACAAATAAAACAATAAAAGAGAGAGAATGCTGACAAAGAGCACTCAGAGAAAATAAGATTACTTCCTGGCCTATCAAACTTGCTGACCGTATTTGTACGTCCACAATGCCCCGATCCATACTTCCAGGTCTTGATTATTGCGTGGTTAAAATGGAAATGCGGTGTCTCAAAAAGTACAGCAGAGTGAGGGCATTGTTATTGACGATATATCGCTCCCCCCTCTAGATTTGAAGCGTTTTCCCTGTGAGGGAATTCGGTTTGCATACATTATGTCAATGAAATACGGCGTCACAGCAGGTAATATTACCTTGCACCACCAATGCGTCTTTCCCCTAAGGCCTGCTAAGTGCACTGAGCAGCCGTCATGGGACCCATTTATAGCTGTCCATTCCATTCACATGAATTACATCCCGCATAATTTCCATCTTTGTTCATGCACGGCAATGCCAAAAGCCTGTGTGTTTGACACTTGTATAAATCAAAGAGCAGTTCGCCATTTGAATTAAGGTTCCCAAGTTACAAGCTATCATTGGAGTGAGTCATGCCGTGAAGTATGGATGGCATGGGCATTCGCGGGACTCCATGCCAAGTGGGGATCGCGAGGAAGAATGTTTATTATGCTTGCTAATTTATGACTTAGCATGTTTGCTCCTTGACAATCATTGTGAATAAACTTGGAAATTCCTTAACTAGAAAATACATCCATCCATCCGTTCGCACTGTATTTGTGGTAAGTATGATTGAATTGGCAAGTGCGCCACGCCAGTCATGCTTACATTGTCTTCTGCATATAGAATTTACAACTGTTCAATGATGCAGAGTGTTCACATGCTAAGCTTTCATGTTATGACTGTTATGCGTTGGGTCATGAGGTCATTGTGTCATTCTGTATATGTCCCTTATGGTGATGTTGTCACTTATTATGTAAAGTTGCTCTGGTCCTGTTGCAAAAAGGACAGTAGAAAACTTAAGAATTTTTTTTTACTTCAAATAAGCAAAATTATCTGCCAACAGAACAAGAAAATTTTACTTAAACTTACCTGTACGATTTTGAAAATCCAGCCCTGCTCTCTGTTACTTTTTATTTTTGTATGTAAAGAGTCTCTGTTTTCCAACTCCCGTGTCTTGTCTGCGTTTGGGTCCTAATGCAAACACCTCACGTGACAGTTCCTTCACCCCCAAAAAATTACACCTCAGAGAAAATAGCGGGTGCTGAAGTGACGTGAGAGCGAGTACTAAATGGGCCATGAGATTTGAACCATTCCTTTCATTCATCATTATGGCGAAAGTGAGCTCACTCGCTAAAGGACAAACTAATTGTCTTATTAGAAAATTGCAGTTGTTTGTTTACATTCAACCATAATCTGCTGCAGCCAACAAGTTTGCCTGTATTATTATTATGATAGTATATTAAGTATCTTATAACCTTCTGAAGGCAATTATAAGATGACAAAGATAAGGTTAACGATAACAGGGATCCACTGCACCAAATGACCCATGACTGTTTAGTTTGCATTGCTTTGCCAAAAATGACCGTGACTAAGATACGAGGCACGTTTGCCCAGAGCCCTAATTATTGAACAGCATCTATCTCCAAAATCTACTTAAGTTCCATTCTCCCTTTCTGTCGTCCCGTTTATTTCCCTGACATCCCAAGACACAAAACAAGAACAACTAAACAAAGCTCTCAACTGCAAGCTGAAAACAACATATCACCAGGTGACAACAGAACTACCCAATTTACTTTGACACAAGCAAGATTGCAATGCAGCCACTGTATTAACAAAGCTTTAACGGCTGAAATCTCCCAAGGCTAACCTCAAAGTATTCCCTGGACTTTGGTATTAAGTGTAGCTGTATTTTATTCACCACGTGAAGATGTTTTCTGTACTTGCTTTAACCTTCAGTGACAAGAAAAAGTGGTGTTGATGAGAAATCACATTTGCAGGTAAATAAGAAGGGATGTGCAATGTTGACCGTGGGCTCGTATTTTTCTCTGCCAAGTGTGTAGGTGGCAATTTTGCATTTACTTTAAAAAAGGTGTGAATGTTGAATAAATGAGCCGACTGTGAACCCGAAGGCCATATATTGTATTATACTGTTGCTTCGGAGTAGCTTAAATTATATATACGCACTGTGTTTTTGTATTTTTTTTTGGTCCTCCAGGCTTGTCTGTGTCTTCATCACTCTGACTTGTATGCTGCTGATGGCCTCCCAGGCAACACACTTCTGTGTTAATGCATCACTACCACTTGCCAAGGCAGTTGGAAAAGATTTTGAAGCAAATACGAGACGACATATTGCTGGAGGACATGTGAAACCTCAGGCATAAGCTCTAGCCTCACTGACACTACAAACCGAGGGTGGACAATCGGACATAACCGCAGGAGATGGGCTAAGTCGAAACTACACTATATTGCCAAAGTATTCGCTCACCTGCCTTTACTCTCATATCAAATTTAAGTGGCCTACCATTCTTAATCCATAGAGTTTAATTAAACGTTCCCGGTTAGCTAGTGCTGTGCACAAATGGGTGGTCATTTGGACATTTGTTTGAGTGGGCGTGGCAAATTAATCAGGATCAGGTGTCAAATTTTCTCTGGTGATTTGATGTCATTTTTTTCGGTTGTTGGTTGGAACGCCAACAGCGCAACAAGTGGCCAAGCTAAGAAATTTTGAAATGCTAAGCGATAATTTAGAAACAGGAAGCAGAATGCGTACATTTCATTCAAGTTGGTATAGATACCTACACAGAGCCATCATAGCTGCATGTCTGACGTTTGTAACAAACCAATTCCTGGCAAAAATCGCTCGATAATTCAATGAGTTATAATGAACTTATTTTGAGCCAAACACGCGCGAGATGGCGGCTATATGTGCGTCATCAATCAATCAAGTCTAGCTATGGTATGCTAGTATTTCTATGGTCTCCGCAGCTAGCTACCAAAGCATGCAGGCTAATCCATCCGGCGAGATCTATTTACTACCATTTTACGATGTCCATGTGAGGAATAGCCAACCCAAATTCTACCGTTGGTGACAATGCAACACAAGATTCTAAGAAAATAACAACTATTCCGTAGTGTGGCAGAAGTGTGTCTGCTGATTATAAGTTATCAAATAACTGAATGACGGGCTTTGACACCTAAAGCACTAAGATTTCTCAATTTACCATTTTGATCCAATTGTATTCATCTTCCTGGAAATAAAAAAATGTTTGCACGAATATGTCATTAAGTTACGAATCCAAACGGAATGTTCGCTGATATCGGCATAATTAGCTAATCGGGATTTGGGAAGACATTCCAGGCTCTACTGTTAGCACACAGTTGGGGATATGGAATTGGCCAATAATATGGGTCCCTTATTTCCACTGAAAGGGAAAACAGATTTTGGACAATTCCATGCTCCCAACTTTGCGGAAACAGAAACATGATGCATCCCTGATCCAACACGTGCTGCACCAGTGCACAACGGTAGATCCATTAAGACATGTATGAGGGAGTTTGGTGTGGATGAACTTCACTGGCCTGCACATGGTCCTGACCTGGACGTGACCCAATAGAACACCTCTGGGATGAATTAGAGCAAAGACTGAGAGCCAGACCTTCTCGTCCAACATCAGCCTGACCTCACAAAAGAAGAATGAAAAAAGGGTCAAGAATTCTATTAAACGGCCGCCTAACCTTTGTGGAAAGCGTTCCCAGAAGAGTTGAAGCTATAGTGGGCGGACCGACATCATATTAGTTCCTATGAATTATGAGGGTGATGTCAATTACGTTCGGTGTTTCCGTTGGGAGTTGGAGCTTGTCTTAGTTTGTTCTTAATTATTGATATTAATAACCAGTTTACCCATCGCCACCATATCTGTCCCTCTAATAATGTTGGCCCATTAGATGTCAAATGAACCATGTGTCTCATTCAGAATAACACACAACTTCAACGTGAAATAAATGGCTACAAAATATGTTTCAAATGAGACATTAATAGAAAGCAATGAATAAACCAAAACAACAGTTTAACCCAAAACGGAGCAATTTGCAACCAGTCAAAGTTTACATTGCATTTCAGTTCCAAAGTAACTTTGATTTTTATACCAGCACTTTTATGATATCTTATAAATTTATGGTGACGCAAACATTAAAGCTTGCTGAGATGAATTGGATTCATTACCAAAATATAAACTACAAGGCACTTTGCCCATACATTTATATTAATCCAAGGTATGACACTGACCATATATTTACCGTGCCTCGCATTATGACATTTTGCAAAAGTTGGCTCTTTGATCTCAGAACATAAACAATTGGCTGCGTTTGGGAGACTCGTGAAGGCAGACTGAAGATGGGGTGACCTTCTGCCTCAAGCACAGTTCAAACAGAATTGGAAGAAAGACATATGGGAGGATGGCACGTGAGAAATCACAGCACAATGTTGTTTTAATCATTATTGTGACCCTTTTGGTGACTTGGACTACTAACAGTCGCATGCGAATAATGAGCATACAAAAGCTACCAAAACGGATTACAGTATAGTATAAATACAATGAGATCCTAACTACAGTAGGTTTTATACTAAAAAATTAATAGTCTGCCTTTAAGTCAGTTTATATTCAAACATAAATTTGTCACAGAACACCCCCCCCCCCCACAAATTCCAACCAAACTCAAACTAGTCGACTTCAAATGCCAAGATGGCAAAGGACAACAGCCCAACATGTCCACAACTACTGAGAACAAGGGCACTATATATCTCCTAACAAGAGAAATTAATTGCTCAGATGATTCACACACGTCAGTGCAAAGCAACACAACGAAACTTCAAATATTCAACTCAGCTGCAGGTGAGCAACAAAGACACTACATACAAATGAACAATGTGAAAATTGAATGCTAACTTTAAACAAAAGCATGTCAGTGCGAGAGGCAAAAAAAAAAAAAGCCATTTCTCAACTGGCATTCTTGTCCGTTCTTACGTCCTTGTGATTCCGTGAAATGCCATCAGTCGCGGCGCAAGTACTGTTCCAACTGAAAGTACGAAAAAAACCAAGAATGCACTGAATAGCCGGATGTTCTTGTTAGCTAGCTTAAACCAAGGCTGGATCGCCTGAATACTTGAGAAGGCTTAGCTAGGAATATATCCCAGGATGCATTTTGTGCTGCTATCATGGAAATATGTCAGATTGAGAGAGAAGGTAATAAGTACACAACAGTTCCAACGTTCAAAGATACTCACGTTCTTAGGAAGACCGTACTCTGCGTTCTTCATATGGAGAAACTTTTTCAACTTAGTTGTGACTAACGAGTGCAGCTGGCGAGTGGGGCAAATTGCTCGTTTGGATCAAATAGTCCATCAGACCTGCTTTCTTGTCTCCGACTGGTGGGTTGAATTGAGGATGACGGCCACCAATCAAGGGGAAGCAGTTAAGAGTATCCAAGTAGGGCACAAGCGCACAGATTAAAATACACAAACACTTTCATAACGTAATCTGACAACCAGAAAATACGATGGGCCATAGCACAAGACAACAAATCTCATTTCAGTTACTCTGGCCATGTGTTGCCTGGTGAATCACAAACAACATTGTGTTAAATTTTACAGAAAGCCAGAGGTTAGACTGCTTAAACAATTGTTCTCATTAATTTTAAATAACTATAACTAAGTTCAAGATAGAACCACACGAAACAGTGACAATGATACAATTTGCATCATGCTCAAAATGATCGACGTCCAACGTGCAGGATTTTCTGATTAGTTAGTGGACTTACGTAAATATATATAATGCAACAAGGAAGGCTTTTGGTTCGGTCCTGAAAATGATCCTCAGGTATGTTGGCTGAGGGAGACCGGGGTTGAGAACCAGTGTGCAAGAGTATACAGAGGGCTTTGATGCAGCCTCTGACCTAAAGAGGTTGCTTAAAGCAATGGTAGTTATTACAAGAAATGGCCAGAAGGTGGCAGCAGAGTATAAGCAACAAGCTCTTTTCCCCAGTGTTTTCAACAAGTTTGTGAATAATGATGAAACTTAGCTATATTCTCATGCTAATTGCTCTAACTCTTTCTAATCTTTCTTTTGGTAGGTTCCATATTTTTTTATAGCAATAGAACACAATATTCTGCGGGCCTTGCAAAATCAGTCAAAATCCAGTAAAACAGCCAGGAGCGAAGAGGGTTGCTTCCGTGAAAATGGCTGGGAGTGAATGAGTTAAAAGGGACCATTTCAAATTCAATCATTGCATTCGGTGTGGTGCTTAAATGTGTTTTTAGTTGTGGTTCGAAGAATTTGAACTTTTAGAAATCACACTGAAAAATTCACCTTATTGAGACATCCCCCTGAGCATAAAAAAAGAATGAATAAGTGGTCTATAACAGCTAAATAAAGGGCTGAACCTTTTTTTTTTTTTTTTATTAACGGCACCAGTACCGCAAATTTAATAAGAAATCTGACCTTGCAAAAACTGCATGAACCTAACCCAACTAATATTGCTGCCAGAGAGCGTATACTTGAATAGCATTTGCGGGCATATTCTGGCAAAACTCCAACCTAATAAGTAATTCATGTACTGTATTAATGCTAGGGTAAATTCCGTGGGCGTATGAGAGAAGAGTGTGTACGAGTCGTCCACTTGCTCCATGCCGGCACAGATGGTATAGCTGGTCTAAAAAGTGTTGTTAGTGTTGCAGGGGAGCAACGGCCGCAGCAAGTGGACAATCACCGCGCTGAGAGATAATTTCACACTCGCTGCTCTGATAACTGTCTGGACTGCTGCTGGAAGCAAAACTGGCAGAGTGGCCCTGCAAAGAAATCTTCGCACTTCAAGCCTAACAGAATTAAGAAAACTGTCCAGGCAGTAAAGCCAGTGTGCAGTAAGTACATGAGTGCATCTGTCATTAATTTGTAAGTTCTTTATCAGTCGTTGCCATCAAAATGAACCTTTTTTCATTTGTGGTATAATTGAGTTTTCAACCCTCCACCGCAGTAGACCTTTCGTTTCATTTGCTAAATCCTTTCGTTCAAGAGCAACCAAATTTCACATGAACATATTCGTTGAATAAGATACTTTTTGTTAGTACAGCAATAGTTACCTGTTGAAAAAAAAAAGAAAATCAGACCGAGGGCCATGTTGCCGAGCAACATGACACAAATCGCAAATCAGAAGTGAGACTATATTAACAGCATCTGCCGTTACTAGCGCTGTCAAAATTAGGTTAACTCAATCAAACCCAGCCATTTTCACTGAAGCAACCCCCTTCGCTCCCGGCTATTTTACTGGATTTAGGTTAGGTTGATCTCTTATACTCTGCTGCCACCTGTTGGACGTTTATTGTAATAACTACCATTACATTAAGCAACCTTTTCAGGTTAGAAGCTGCATTGAAGCCTTTTTGTATGCTCAAGCATAAAAATATAAATAAATCATAAAAAGCATATAAATATGTTTTTGGGACCATGGCAATATTTAAAATAGAACGTGTTTACACGTTTTTTGGAGCAAATGAGTTAATAATCGATTGATCATTTAAGGCCAATTTTTTAACATTTAAGATGATCCCAATCCTATGATTTCAGCCTCTCGACAATAATAATTATTTTTTATTTCTGTAGTCCTTCATAAAAGTAGTTTTGTAATACAATGTAATGCCAAATAAAATTATACCCAGTTATTAAATTAATTGTTGAATTAATCTAATAATTCTATATCATATAGTAATGATATAATAAATACAATAATATATAATATAATAAAATAATAATGATTCTATAAATATTCAATAATGAAATTCACCTACTTATTAGTACAGTAGTTTCACGACATAATGTACCACAATAACACAGAAAACTCAAACACACACAGCAGGCAGCGAAACAAATGAAACATCTTGCAAATACTGCATAGCACATCGTGTTTCAAGTCTTTAACCACCAACTGCCCCAATATGTCCTGCTCTCCCCTATTTGCTTTGTAATATCTGGCTTTGCATGAGGTAAACTGTGTCATTAAAAAGCAATCCATGAATATTTGCACCATGGAACCTTCTGTGCAAATAGGTTCAAATGTGTTCATGCTGAAAAGACTGCAAAACATCTAAACAGGCGCAATCAAGCTAGCTTTGACGGGATGAATGACATGAATGTATTAACCATTGACATAAAACAAAGGCAAAGTAAAACATTTTAACAGGTTGTCCCCTCACTCCATAAATGTGTTTGACTGGTGGGGATTGGTGCTAAAAAGCCTCTGAACTATTTTAGCCAAATAATAATAATAATTATTATTATTATTATTATTATTATTATTATACCAGTAATAATAATAATGTCTACAAAAACAATGTTCAAACATACTTGCATGGAAAGTACTTTCAAAGGTACTTGTAGGCTAAGTGCTAAAAACATTTTTCCCAATGCCCATTAGGTATTATGTGTTAACCCATTGGCAGTTCCACACTAACACTAACAGAACGATGACACAAAGCACACTAGAGTGATTCAACAACAAATGAATCCTTATCTTTAAAATGAAACCCAGAAAGAAAGAAAAAACAGGTAACTTACATGTAGCATTCCCAGATGCTAAAGATGAGCTTCCATTCTTCTTCTACCGTTTGTGACCTGCCAGTTAGCAAACCACGTAATGGTGCATTACTGCCACCATCTGGTATGGAGAGCGGATCATGATTTACTCTTTCTATGAGGAATAAGGAAGAAAAAAATATCTATAAATCCTACTAATTATATGAATTTCATTCAAATACTGCAATAATTATCTCCTCTTTTATATATATATATATATATATATATATATATATATATATATATATAAGAGGAAATGTTTTTTATTCCATTTATATTTATTTTTTTGTATTAAATTTTTGGATTATATTTTTTAAATCCGTTTTTATTTTCACTTTTATTTATGTATCTATTTATTTAGTCATTTATTTATTTAATCATTTATTTGTTTTTAATTTTGGCAGTTTTGGTCCTCCATACTTCAGCACCAAGCTTGTGCCACATTTTAACATGTACATTATCCTTTTACAGAAATAGGCATGTATCACAACTGGAGAGCTTAGTAGAGTAGAAAAGAGTCATTGATTCCCAAGTCATAGAGAAAGAATGTTCCCAAACAGATATGGCATGTTTTATTTGGTTCCCACTCCATTTTTGCTTCCTTATTTTTTTTTCCCTGTCCCCTAATGTCCTTTCAAATTCCTTGACTGGCAGACGGCATACCTGACGCGCAGGGCACGGGGGTCTCTATATTAGATAATTATTCTATCTGTGGTGACATTGTAAAAAAGAAAAGCAAGTCATTTCATGCTGTGTTGAGCAACTTTGCTAGATTATGTTTGGGTCTCCGTGGCGTTCCCAACCCTTCACATCCACATCCACAAGTCTCAGCCACCTCGCGTAACTCCCCCGTGACAGATGGAGGAATAGAAATGAGCAGGTGTATAACTTGGCAAAATCTGTGTGCACAAATGTTGCAGTGGAAAGCAGCAATGAGGAAATAAGCCGCGTTGAGCCTTGCAAAGCTCACGATGGGTTTTACAGTCGAACTCGTATCGCCTCTGGTGCCGGCACAATATTAAGAAAAGAAGCAACATTTGCTTCTTTTAAAATTGCATGTTTTTGACTGCGTCACTCGAGTCGTCGGCCTTTCACCCATTCACTCCGAGTCAAATTTGATACTCTCACCATGAATTTGCATAAATCCTTCCTGGCACTTTTGTCAGGTTACATTAAAATGCTAAAGATAATAATCCGCAAGCTCTATTCTCCCCCTACGGGGGAAAAATAAACGCTCCAGTATTAAGGAAACAGTCAACAAGCACAATTCTGCCAGCAAACTTAGCACAAGAGCAACTCCAAGGGGAGTGCTCAGCAGACAATTGTGAGCACTGATGAGTTATGCAATCAAAGCAGTCAGGGGAATGCTCATTATTGCATTTTTGGGGCTTTGTTTGTTTGGCTTATTTTTTGGTCTGTTTCTCCCTCGGTGGTACGCGGTTATCTCATTCGAGAGCTCCTCATGGCTCGCCGATATTGCCTTTCTCTCCATTTGATGTGGGGTACCTCTCCGCAGTGCCAGGGCTGTCACAGCAGGAGGGAAAAGAGGGCTCAGAAGTGTGCAGCTCTTATCTTCAGGTTCTCGGTGTGATGAAACGGGAAGAAGTCCCAAAAGTTGAGTTTGATCATACAACCGGGTACAGGATCAAATCTTTTAAAAAACAAAGTCAGGAAAAAGATATCAGCTTGAATAATTTGGCATTATTCACCTTTAGTGTTATTTGATTTAATAAAAAGCTAAGTATTACAAAACTGGAATACATAGTTTCAAATGCTGATATAAGAAATATTTCACCATATGCGTTGCAATTCTCCTAAATAAAAATTAGAGATCTAACTATGCCAATCTGAATTTCTTCTTGATTCAACTGATCTAAATCCAGTGCAGTCTCCGTGCAGTTGGACAAGATTCATTTTCATTTCATTTATTTCAGTAATTTACAAAAGAAAAAAAAATGTAGGCTATAAGTGTAGCAGACTTAAGATGGATGTAGCACTCAAGGAGATGAACACTCAGGCAGGAGTCAGGACAGACACTTGTTTTTATTCTGCATGTAGCAAGTCACACTCTGCAGCAAATAATGTACAGATGAAGCCAAAGCTCAGACGACATAATATAGTTTTAAAATCAGCTACGGATTAATTATAAATCTACATCACATTTCTATGCAGTGTAGGAGCTTCTCATTAACTTTTGCAACTCGCTCGTTTAAAACAATGGAGAGAGCATCGCAACACGTCTTAGCCAAAAGCAGTTACGTCACACGTGAGCCCTTGTTGTGCCTCATTAATGAATGCCCCCCTTGCTACAAACCATGTGGAACTAACATAAGTATTTACAAAATAGTCAATATGAATTAACGGTACACAGAAATGACTCTAAAATTGTTTTAAACAGAAAATATGGGTTTTGAGAGTAGCAAAATATTTACTCGGCTGCATACGTTTATTTTGTAAAATGATATATAAACAGTCAATCCTTTACTTTGTTTACTGGATCCTTCCTGGAACACAGCTATTGTTTTTTATATTTGCGATTTCCAACACAAATTCTCATCCACAATAACACCTAAAAACTCTCTTTCTCATTTCAATACCATCTATATTAATGTCTCTATTAATAATAATAATAATAATAATAATAATAATAATAATGAATATATTTTAATTAAATAATTAATTAAATTATTTATTTTAATAATAATAATAATAATAATCTAATATTAGTCTCTATTAATATTAGTGTCTCCCATGACTGAATATCATGAAGTTATTATTTTTTTTTTTAAGATTTAGCGGTAAATTATTGACAGCACACCGCATTTTTATCCTTGTTTAACCACATTCAAAACGTGTTACGTGCGATATCATCTTAAAAAAAGAATACATTTGAGCAGTTTCGATACACAAGTCAAATAATTCATAGACAACTAAACAATTTTGGCTCAAGGGCTGGTCCCTGAGGTACTCCACAACAAATATAATGTGATTCGGTTTTTACATCGCATTATATATGACACAAACTGCTGTCTATTTTTTTTTACATAACTTGAAACCCATTCAAGTTTCTCAGTTGTAAGAAGTAGAGACTCATGATAAGGGGGTTACCGCTCCACTGTTCTCCAAAGCTTGTGAATGTTTTACCGTGTTTATTAAACCGAATACACGTCTGCCAATTCAAGTGAAATGAATCGTTTTCAGTTTCTCGTGGATCAATTTGTACACCAGCGTTTTCACTTTAAACGCCTGGCTGCATTCATACACCGCGGTTTATGTGTGTGTTGCTGTGATCTTACTGACCTAGAAAAGCACAGTGAGTGAGATCGGGGAGTCTCTCCGCGCAGTGACGGGAGGGAAGAGGGGAGAGAATCCGAGCTTCACTGAGCAAGCCTGCAGTCTCACGCCGTCGACAGCATTGTCTGGTCCCTACTAAACTGGAGCGGTGCTGTGGAACGCCCGTGTTCCATGAGGAGGATCGGCATCAATCAAAAGTTCACCGCACCTTCTGGGAATTTCATTTTGGAAATAATTTGGAAAGGCTTGCTACTGAGCACCAAATGAAGCGCAATCCACAATTGGCTTTCACTTCACTTTGATTCAAGTTGCAAAAAAACCACATGCTCTGTTGAAGCCGTTTCCAGAAGTAGTCATGGACATTTGATGTAGACCTAGTGAGATGGGAAATCAACAATTTGTCACTGAATAATGTTTATTCACAAATATAGAATTTGCACTTTCCACAAAATTTTAAATTAGGGTTTCGTATAGTGTGGTCCAACAACCACTCATGGTAGCTGCGAAACTCAAAGTCAAAGGGGTCAAAATTATTGATCTGTTGCTGTTCATACCCTAGCCTTCTGCTAAGCTTCTGTTTGCACCTAAAATTTGAGAAAAATTCAAAAAGTCAACCCCGCCAAAAAAATCTTAACAACAATCAAGACAATAACAAACAAGCAACAAAATCCCGCCATTTTGATCCATCTCAGGGGGCGGCCATTTTGCCACTTGCTGTCGACTGAAGACGACGTCAATGTTGTTCAGGTCTCGGGTAACAACCAATCACAGCTCAGCTTCAGAAAACAGGTGAGGTGTGATTGCTCGTTGCCTGAGCCTCTGGTCAATAGTTTCCAGACTGGATTCGGGTTCGAATTTCCCGCCCTCTGTCTGCGGATGTGATGTCGTGTGCCCATTGTGTATGTGAAGATGGGTGTGGCATTAATGTACAAAAAAAAAAATGGACCAACGTCACAAAAATGTATGTGTAGATGCGTAGATTTGTGATCATCATAGTCTGAAAATATTACAACAAAGCTTGCAATATTTTTGGATTATATTAACGTGGCATGATTGTACACTTACGACATAAAATACATTATAATCCAAAATAGTGGGAATTTTGTTCTAATATTTTGACGTGGACTGGACAAAAATGTCCAACATGGCAGCGTAAGCCTTTTTTCAGGGAATGGGATGCCATTGATATTTGCATTTTTGATGTTAAAACACGCTGCATAAGAGAATGAAGGAAAATAAAGTTTGAATGGCGAGTTCCTTCAAAATACAGACGCCCTAAAGTGAAGACATTTCATTTCGACAAGGCTTTACTAGATAGCAGTTGGTAGTAGTCACGCTCGCACTACCACGCACTGTGACGTACTTTATGGTGAAAGATGAGGAATCGGGGGGGGGATCACATCTGTGATGTATCATGGCAACAGAGACAGACGGAGGGAAGGGCTGTCATTGCAAGGCCCTTCACCGGCACACAATAGATTGGTCACACGCAACATCAAGTAGCATCTCGGAAGCAAGGTGCAAATATATTAGTAAAAAATGGACTTCTTTTTTTTAATTAAGCCCAGAGGACGAACAAAAAGTGCATTTTCCGTAGGCTGATCAGGCCCCCCACACTTGCCTTTATATTGGAGGAGAGCTCAGGTGGGTTTTACATTTGAAGGATGATCCAAACCGACATTGCAATCAAAGCGGATGGCAACATCGAGGGCGACGTCCCCTGGACTCCATCCACTTGTAATAATGTCAAGTGCTTTGTATGTTTGGACCTTGTAGAGTGACAGTAAATCGAGATGAGATGTGGTTTCTTAAAATAGCATCGAAAGACACGGACAGATATTTTTTTTTCCGAATAGCTTTAAAAAGACATTTCAGAATATGTCATGCGCTGTTTTCAGCTCATCTCCAAGAGAGGAGATTACATTAAAAAGCTGATGTCAAATATTAACCAGCCTTGCGATATCTTCTTGGCTCATTTGGGCTATTTAAAACTCCGGCTGCACTCGGATCATACTGGCCTCTAGACACAAGCTCTATCCGTTTGATTAGGATCATCTCCTTTCCACAAACAGGATGAAACTTGGCATTATGGTAATGTTTGGTTTGAGGGGGCGAGTTGACATATCCACAATCCAACAAAAACCCAAAACACACACACAGAGTGGAAATTCCAAAGTTGAAAACAATGATTTTTGGTAGACTGAAACTGGAATTGGCAGCAGAGTCAAACTGTGGCTATTCTCAAATCAGTATTTACTAAACAGGCCGATTTTTGACAAATATCGGTATCAGCCTCTTTTTCCTTTTTTTTATCTGACGGCTGATAAAAGGTCAATATAAAACCATTTTAATCTCAGCGAACTATTCGTTTAAATTTTCAGTTAACTTTATAAGAGATGCTGCTGACCCTGGAAACCTTTTGTTTTTGTTCAGAATTAAAACAAAGTGATGTGAAAGTTTAAAATGTCAGGTATTTTTTAATTTGGGGAAAAAAATATTTACTGTAGAAAACTATAGAGAGCTATGGATTTACTTGTAAGTTTCAATTTCACTTTTTAAGATGTAACCCTGAAAAAGTTAATTTTTTCATGTAAATTTATTAAAAAAAATTTTTTATCAAGTTGTTGGAATGTGCACGTTTTTTACCCTGTCATCAGCGCCCAAGCCCAAACTGAATTTTGGGCTGTTTTGTATGTTAAAAAAGAAATAAAAATCTACCCTGAAACGTTTCGATCTGCAAGGCAGATGATACAAAGTAATATTTTAAAAACAACCATTCAAAAATATTTTTTTAATAATATTCAAAACTACATTTAAGACTGATTGTATTAATTTTTTTAGTTTTAAGAGGGATGTGACAATTTGCAGTTACTTAATTTTGCCCCTTGGAGGTGGTTCGAAATAAATCCCGCTTCACAGCACACATCAGCTTTGCTAGCTCCCCATCTTTTATGCAGCAAAAGCCTATAGTGATGCCACAGAACATTCAGTTTATTCACATGCAAACCTTCAGTGTGAAGGTCTTCGATTCATGTCGGCTGCTTTTGTTGTACTTAATTGTCTGGAGGATCTGTAACCTTTGCATACTTGAACTGGGGATGTGACATAAATGCCCACTAAATATGCTTTACGCATTAATTACTTACAACAAGCTCCACACTTGAGTTCACGTTGTGCTCAAGTGGGTCGAGTTTCACAGAAGATCATGCTCATTAAAGTAGAACTAAGGGGAACAAAAACCTGAAGTGTATATTGACGTTGTGCTGGAAAGGTTGGTAGTTGGTACCTCATGAGAGACATCCTTATGTTGTGGTTTTGTATGAGCAGACCTAAAATTGATTCAAAAACGATTCAAATTTCATTAAATTACCTAGTGGATTACTATCATGAGTTTACGCTTAACCCAACAAAGCCTGAAGCATGAAATATACGAGAGAAAAATCAGATTTTTTGAAAATACAATATGTATTGGTTCTTTTGAACAAACAAACACATTTATTATTATTATTTTTTGGGAAAATTTACTTTCACATATGACTTTTGATTTGTGTCATATTTGATACATCTGGTCACAATATTTTATATTTGTACATTTATAAATGTCAAAAATATAATAATAAACAGACATATCAAACATGGTAATATTTCCAAAAATCAGAAAGAACATTTCCCACTATAGATAAGTATAAGTGTCTCTCCTTTCTCAATTGGAGCGATCTTGCAAGGTCGCTAGAAAAGCAATCAGATGGGTTATACTGCCCTCTAATGGATTATCCGTGCAGTGCGTGATGACAAAAAAATATATAAATATATATATGAAATAGAGGGCTAAAAATGTTTTGTATTTAATATGATACGTTTGGCGTTATAGGGTTAACCACATTTCACAATCACAAGAAGGAGTCATGCCATATCACCTGTCAAAATGACTTTTGACTTCATTTTGCGCTTGTGGTGCTCTCCCAAATCTTTCACGGTGAAAAACCATCAGTGACTGGAACCCAACTACCTCCTGGACCAAAGATCAAAATCAATGACACCTGCAAGCATCACACGTTCGCCAAGCCGTCATGGGACAATTTGCCTTGGCTGACATAGAGCACTTACAGCTCAAGAGTCAGCCGTGGCTAACAGCTGCGCACGTATCCAAAGTAAGCAAATTATGGGCAAGAAGCAACAGATGTGACACTAAATGGGACATTTAGTGGCGTGCGACACGTTTAGGTTACACTAAGAAAGTAATGCAAGGTGGACCGCAGTGTCTGCACCGTGCAAAGGGGACACATGCCCTGGTTTGTAAAAAAAGTATGCAGCGGCAGAATGATAAATGATCACGCTGAAATCAGAAATGGTTAAATGACAAGATAATGAAGATGGGTGAAGTCCAGAGCGCTGGGAAAAAGTTGAAGAACATGAAAGTCAAAGCACAAAAAGTGTCAGATGTTATAAAAGGGACAATAAGGGAAAATCTATCGAAGACGGAGCAAGGGCGGGAGAGATGTAATGTCCGTCGTCTGGGGCCGCAATGAGCCTGCAGCGGCGAGTGCAAAGAGGCAGAGGGGCCGGTATCCTTATCTCATCTTCACCCTGGAATAGAACCTATTTTCCAGCCTCAAGACAATAAAGCACAAGGTCAAAAGATCTCCCATCTGTGACACACTATTTGGAGAATGGCTTAGGTTCAACATAAAAATGCATAACACCGTCAGCATTTGTGCTCTTCTTAGCTTGCTTTGTCTTACTATAAATGGAAATGTGTGATTGACCCTCTGGAATGGGATGTTCAATGGCACAATAATGGAATTGTGAGGGTACATAGATACATATAGATGCATTTAAATCCATTTTAGACTGATCAGAAGCAGAGGTGGCAAATTTAGGTCCAGAAAGTACAAACCCTGCCACAGATGATTCTACTGTGGCAGGGTTTTTTTTTACTTTCCTACCTCTGATCAGAGGGTGGCACGGCACAGGTGGTAGAGCAGTGGTCTCTCAAATCAAAGGCGAAGGGTTTAAACCTTAGCCCAAGATACTGAACCTCTTGATGCTGCGTCATCAGTAGGCGAAGTGCTTTCTAGTAACTTGAAGGTAGAAATACAAGTGAAAACCCGTTTAGAATATATTACACTATCGTTGCCCAGACCTCACACTGTAGCTTCCCGCTCTTTCTTTCAACATGCAACCTTTTGTCCTCAATGGTTTTCATCCCACATTTTGTTTCTAAAGAAGCCAGAAGCTGCTTTGAGATAAAAGACTTGGAAGAGGGAAAAAAAAAATCTCTGGCCGTTAGGATCCAAAAAACAATTGTGTTGCAACTTGCAGGTTACCGAATTTACTAGTTTACTTTGACTCTGAAACATAATGAATTTTTTTTTAATAATTTTTCAAACGCAAACTTCAATCAACACCATTCCGACTACTAAATAACAAAAATCCTCCTTAGCACAGAAAATGTTTATTCATGGTTTACTTGTTCCACATTCGCCGTGTTTGAGTCTCACCGAAAGACATGTTCGACGATCAACATGAACTTTGCTGATATGGTTGATCAAGTGATCTAATTTGCGCAATAAATCTGATGCTAGGCCAAGATAGGAGCACTCATAGTCCATTGACTGTACCAGTAGAATTAGACAAACATAATTTTTCTGTTCCTGAAGAGTCTCAAAAAGACATTGTACTGTCACCAGCAGAAAACTTTTTTTCAACCTTATACATCGACTGAAAATTGGACTCGAGTGAAAAATGGTGGTTAAAGAATTGTTGTTGGTCTTGTTTATCCTCATCGTCAGTTCAACATATGCATTTTTTTTTTAAAGTGGTTTACACTAATTTGTTGAAGAAAATACTCCACCATGTGTAAGATCTTAAGTAAATTTCCCACAAGCTGTTGTAGAACAGTTCAATGAGCCCCCAACAATGTCAAATGAATTTGATTTTAAACTGACGGAACCCCTGTTGATATGTGTTGTTGTCTAAAACAATCAACCCAATCTGTTCATTATTCCAAAGATTTTGCCCAGCAAGCCCCCGAGATTCATGTGAGCAACCCTCACTGGTTTAACATCTTGGTTCTTCCGAACGGCGTTGAACGCTTCAAATCCCTTGTTACTTGCTCCAGCGATGTTCTTTTAACGACACTTTAGTGCACATATGGTGTCTTGCTGAGTCATTTAGAGGCAAACACAATCGCATCTGTGTTACAAAAGAAGACTGCAAAATGGGGGACTAAAAAGATACAAGGTAAAAAAAAAAAAAAAAAAAATGGAAGCAGCCAAGCGAGTTTTATTTATTCCAAGTTCTTGCAAAGGTTTAGCAAAAAAGTGAAACGTCTCAGTTTGCTAAATTAGTTTTGACTCATTCCTAGCTAAAATGCACTCAAATTAAAGCTGCAATTTTTCCTTTTGTCAGGTCGCATCTGTGTTAAGAGTGAGGCCGAGCGTTTAGAGGCGAACTGCTGTCGAAAAGCTGACGTTATTTGTCAGAGTGTATTTATGTCACGTATTAGTTGCAAAAGAGTCCGCGGCATCAAAGCTGGTTGATAAAAGCGCCATGTTCTGATTGGAGGATATTTCAAGCTTTCCGTAGCACAACTCTTGTTAACTCATTCAAGCAACTCCCTTTCGCTCGTGGCTGTTTTACTGGATCGTGACTGGTTTTGCAAGGCCCACAGAATATTGCTATCAAAACATAGAATCTACCAAACGAAAGATTAGAGTCTCTTCTTTCATCAGGAAAGGAAAAGTATAGTTGTATCTGTTTCCATTTTTGCAGCAATTAGCATTCGAATATAGCTAGGTTTCATCATTATTCACAAACCTGTTGAAAACACTGGGAACAAGAGCTTGTTGCAAACTTGCAACATGGCCCCGGTTGATCTCTTATACTCTGCTGCCACTGGCTGGCCGTTTTTTGTAATAGCTGCAATTGTTTTAAGCAACCTCTTCAGGTCAGAGGATGCATCAAGGCCTTCTGTATGCTCGAGCATAAAACAGACAAACAAACAAAAACGTATAAATACATTTTGGGACCGTGGCAATATTTAAAATATAATATTTTAATATGTTTTTGGAGCAAATTAGTTAAATGCAAGTGGCTAGGGTTGAATGTTTCCTCATCCTCTGTGAAATGTTAGGAGTTGGGGCACGGAATCACATTTTCCAACCGGTATCTTTTGGCAATAATATCCTCACAAAACTACTCAGACTATGACTGTGTTCACATGCATTCGATATTCAAAGAGCATATTTGGGGGTTTTTTTGCGTGTGTTTACATGGCCTTTGAAAAACGGAATATTCGCAATATTCGGGTTTTAGATGGGTTGGTGAGTGCATGTAAACATACTCGTGGTCATCATGGTACTTACTCTTCTGCGAAAGAAAAGCAAACCACAATGGTCACGACTCAAGAGGCAGTCACTCCAATCAAATGATGTTGTTAAAACTCCTTCCGCAGAACAGATCACTGGAATTGAAATCAGGGCTGATCAAAGGCCACTTCAGAATAAGCTAATGTTTTGTTGAGAGCCACAGATTCAAGGCACCCTGTGCCATGTGCAAGCATAGAACATAACAGAGCTCAAGCGGAATTTGAAAAAAAAAAAATTCATATTGACGTGCCAAGCTTTTGGAAGAATGTACTTGGGACGGAGAAGACAAAAGCGAGTATTTTTTTTATTTATTTTCTGGGCAAGTCACAACAACACATTGGGGAGCTTTTATGAGTTTCTTTCTATAACAGAAGGTTTACCAAAATATTGCCCATGTGTGTGCGAGCTTTTCTATGGGCACACAAAGCAGAACCATAATGTATATGTAATAAACTTGTCTGTATGTGTCTTGCGCAAAAATAAATAAATGTGTCCAACACAAAATCTGTTGAGGTTAAACTTGGCTTGGCTAACTGGAATGTGTTCCAAACAGCAAAATCTATTCACAAAAATGTCCATCCTTGGAGAGCAACGAGCCGCAAAGGCTTTATCCATCACAGAGTTTCAATTAAAATCCATTCAAACTATTTAAAGGATAACCTCACTTCATTATAACTTTGATTTTTTTTTTTTTTTTGCAACGTATTACTCGTCATGGTTTCTTATTTAAAAAAAGAAATGAAAAAAAATGTTCCGAGATCAAATATACATTTCATTTGATCAAGTACACGAAAAGTTACAATTCTATTTTAACCAAACATTTTCAACAAATAAGTAAATTGTTTTTATTTAATTTGTTGTTCAATTTGAGTTTCGTTTCATACGGGACAAACATTATATTTAGGGGTATCAAAATTAGTGCCTTAATTTAAAGTTCCTTTGACGCCCCTAATTAGAAAACTTGTACTGGGGGAATTCCAGTCGCAATGCAGCAGTCACGTCCGTGTCAAAATTTTGCAGTAATACATTTAATAATGCATATATTTGTGGAGAATGGGCTGAAGTTGTATTTTACAATTTTATAAATGTGCAGAATTTCACAAAGTTACTTCATGTTAAAGATTAGATAGCTCTTAATATGAAAAGAAAATGCACTGAGCTGTCACCAACATCTTACAAATGCAATTATGCCATCTAGTGGCAGAAAGATGACCTCAACACAAATCAATATCACACTTGTTTTTTTACAGTACAGTACATCTTTCTTAATTTTTAAATTACTGTATCAATGACTAAAATATGCAGCCATATTTCTATAAAAAATATTTGATTGTACATTTAGAACAGATATAAAATTTGACACCCCTAATTAAATTACAGACTGATACAAACATTCAAAGGTGGCTGCACAATTGATTCGGACAAATAATCATCACTATAAATCGTTTGACAACTGGAATCAAGACAAAGGCCGAGAGGAGGCCGTGACCTTCTCAAGGAGGGACACGCAGACATCATCCAAAGTGGCGGTGAAGATGGGACTTTGTCACAACACAGCGCAGAAAGTGGCTCGCTCCATGTCACCACCTCTGATGAGGGTGACAGTAGCGGTGCCGGTGTCCAGGATTGGGGTGACTGGTGCAATCGGAACATTGAGCGATGGTGAGGAAGGCAGGGGAGGAGAAAGAAATTAGAAGGTCATGCTGTTGTGTAGATATTTGGCATGAGAGCTCACAAATACAAAACACGGTTTACCATGCAAAATTGCGTTCATTTAAGACATCTTGACGTACCATAAGCCATAAATAAAATTCCTTGTAATACTGTATTAGCATTCGGGTCCATCCAATTTCATCACGGCAGTAGAATGTAACTACCAAAAGCTCTCAGCAAAGCTTTGCCTCCTAAATGTGTCTGACATTAACTATATTGAGTAAATTTGACTCTAAACTGAGTCTATTTGGTCACATGCTAAATTTAGTCAAATTTACACTTGGAAAAAACAGGGAAAAAAAATCAAATTAAAAAAGTCACTCAAGGGTTGAGGAACAAACCCACAACTTCAGGTTAGGAGACAGCCCTGGGCCACACAGGTCCTGCTGTGTGTTAGTATATCACTCATGTCAGCTGGTATCTTCATAATTCCAAGAGACCAGAAACATTGTTTTTTCCTCTTGGATATAAGTAAGTAAACAGTAGGAGTGGCATACGCTCAGGTGGTAGAACGGCAGTCCCCCAAGCACATTTATTTATTTTATTTATTTTTTATTTACTTATTCATTTTACTCTTCCAAGTGTAAATGGTACTCTATTTAGAGTAGGAACTTTGAGTGAATCTTTTTTTTTTTGTTTTGTTTTTTTTAAGTTTACTCTCTTCCAAGTGTAAATTTTATTATATTTAGAGTGGGAACTTTGAGTGAATCTTTTTTTCTTTTTTTCTTTTTTCTTTTAAATTTACTCTCTCCCAAGGATAACTTTTTACTCCATTTCGAGAGGCACCCTTGAGTGAATCTTTTTTTTCCTCTTCTTTTTATTTTCCTCTTTTCCAAATGTCAAATTTACTCTATTTAGAGCGGGACCAAATAGACTCAGTTTAGAGTCAAATGTACTATACCGAGTTTACGATGTATACCTTTAATGCTCAATACTTGTTTGACAATCAGACAGTTGCCATTGTTTCACTGGTCCTGCCATCTTTGGGTTCTTTCCCTGTATGTAGACTGCATGGACGGGATTTTCAACCTTTTATTTACTGCCTATTTTTTTTTTTTCTGCAAGCAGAATGAAGGAGACTTATGTGTGCGGCTTGCCTGTTATGCCTCACGCTTAATATTAGGACAGGAAACACGACAAGCTATTTGGATCAATGGCGTTATGTTTAAGATTTATTTATATGGGTAGCATCAAAAGATAGAGCGGTTGTTAAATCGGTTCTTTCTTCTTCTTTTTTTTTAAAGTCGTGACTGAGTCTATTTTTAGCCAAATTTAAAGTCTTGAATCTGTGGATGATCCGGCTGCTTTTTTTTTTTTTTTTTTTCTGGTCTGGGTAGTTCTTTTCTTTTTGCTGTGAAATATATAATGGCCAACAATGGAACATTAGCAGCCTCTAGAGGCCTTTGATTGGTATAACTTTGTGCGGATGAATTTCTTGTGACTTTCAAGTGCAAAAAAATCCTATAAAACATTACACAGCAATTAAACACAGCAGCAATGTGGAAAATCTTGCTTTGTGACTCCTCTTATCATGCAAGTACAAGCATGTCCTATTTTCTGACTTTATCTGCAATTGACTTGCTGCTGCAGAGGGTGTGAGTCTGATTTAATCGGTACCACAAAGGAACAAAAACAAAAGCAACACAAGGTTGGCACTATTGAGAATGCTTGACAAATTTTGAAGGCATGCAAACAAGGCAACTTCGCATGGACTTTGCATGGTTTACATCTTCTCCCATGCGACAAATTCATGCAAATCAAGTATGAACATGGTGAGGATAGCACATTTTCCAATGCAGTTCAAGTATAACTCCTAACTTTTATTGTATGTGATAAAGTGGTATGCCTTTGAGTAAAGATTTTTTTTTTATGACTTCTTAGGGATAAACTGACCGTCCTCTCAGTTTATAATAATAAACTTTGTAGCATACTTTCCGCAGCGGCATTTATGGTCAAATGCATTTTTATTTCTTCACATTTCTTTTCCAGTGTTATTGCGCTAAACAAAATGGATGTATGCAATTCAACATAAAAGCTTTACTACCCAAATAAAATGGTTTGCTTTTGTCAAACACAGTAATTCAGACCAAAATAATTGCTCTGATTATTTCCTCTGTAAAGTCACATGATTAAGTGGAGTTTTGTTGTTATGCCTAAAACCCCATTTGTTGCAATGTATCACTCAAAAAAAAGCACTCCAAGCAGCATGCCACATTATTTTTGTAATTGTGTTGTATATAAAATACAAATTAAAATAATGAAAACGGTGTCCGGCACAGAATCAAAAATATATAAAAAAATGTTTTACTATAAACACAAGCATGCATAGTCCTTGTGAGTAAAATAAGTTCGCTCGTAGATGGAAGCTCCGCCCATCACATCATCATGGAGTGTCGCCTTTAATAGCAACCTGAAGCCTGAACTTCTTATTTGCAAGGCTTCCCCGTCAAGTAAGGTAAGGGCGATGTTAACACTGTGCAATACAGCCTTTATACAGTATTTAGAGTTCCTTGATGCCGACAGGAATTTACAATGTCTCTTTCTTGTATGTACAGTCAGTTGAAACAACTTTACACCATGTTTAGAATGAGATGTTATCATGAGAAGATGTATGGAATGTAATCGTCAGGTACTTTTTGACATTATGCATGCAAATTCTTTTTTTTTTTTTTAAAGGAGGCTAAGACTCCAATTCAGAGAATTCTGTCTCACTCTAAAAAATGACTTAAATAATAAAAATAAATTAAAAAAGAAAAAATTACTCGATACATGATTTTTTTTAAATTATCAAATTTTTTGCATATTTTATTTCAGTCATGTGCATGCTCTAGCCATTCAGGAAAAAAAAAAGTCTGGCAAAGCACACGAGAGACCGCCACACCTGTGTTTAGTCTATGGCAACATGATCTTGGTAATAGAAAATCAACTTGCCGGACCAGTATGGCAGGTCACTGAAGAATAAATGTGGTGTGTGCGCTCATTTTACATAATAGCACGTAAGGCTTTTAAAAATCAAAAATAACATTCGAATTTTCCTCCTCAGCTGTTTTCTGTGTTGCGAATGAACTTATTACATGATCAAGTTAGTGAAAAGGAAATTGTTAGGGTGTAGTTGTGGTTGCGGACCCAAATGCGGGGAATACGTAAAAAAAGACAGAAAAGGAATTGAATTAAACGAAACAAAAGCCAACTCCAAATGGCAAACGATACAAGATGTGAAGCGGACAACAAGGCCAAAAAAAAAAAAAAAAAAAAAACTGGCATCATAACTCGATGAAAACAACAATGAATCGACGCAGACAGAGGGAAGTCAGGAGACTAAATATACACACACTAATGACAAAACAAGACACACCTGGGGCAAGACACAAGTGGCTGAGGGCACTGATTGGTTGACACGAGGAAGGGCAGGATTACACTTAACAAACAGAACCCAACGGATCAGATGACAGAAATTTAAAGAAACGTGACAAAATCAAACAGAACCCCAAACATGACATAAATGTTGACATAGTTATTTCCAGTAATTGATGACATTTTATTTTGAGTCATAGATTACATGGGATCCTGCCTTGGAATTTCCCTCGTCCCAATTTTTACTTTCTATTTCAGCCAAAACCATATTTGAAGTTAATAAATATAAGCACACTAAAAAAAAAAAGACAGCTTCTATGCAAATGCAATGCAAATCATGCGTAACTTTGTTTTATAACGCATTAAACCGTAGACATCATCTGGTTTTTCTCTCAGATTGAAATGTGCCACAAAATTGGAATGGTACCAAAGTATCTTGTATGACAGAAAAGTTGAGACAAGGACTCTTGGCAAAGCTGGAAACATGGAAAGTTATGTTCGTTTGATCAACAAAGCAAACAAGCAAGTTGGTTTCACTTCTACCTTTATGTTGGTGTTCCATAAAAAGGACAAGCGATCTTTCACAACAGCATTTAGCTGAATCGGCCAACTTAAAATTTTATCAAAATTTATTGCCTTGAAATCTTGACTTAACCCAATATTTTTTGCACCAAAAAAACATGATTTACGCCTTTTTTCTTGATTATTTGTTTATTTTATTGTCCAACCACATGTAATTATTTTCCATAATAAAGTCTGTCTGAATGGTTGTTGCCAATGAAGCTCCTTTAAACTCATTCACTGCCATTGACGGCTATAGCAGTCAACATTTTATTTGAACTATTTTTATTAGTAAAAAAAATGTTCCCACTTTTGTTAACAAGAGTTTGAAAAAGTTTGAATTTTTTTTATTGTATTAGAACACATTTAAAATGTGTGACTTATCGTGAGTTAACTAGTGAAGTCATGTGATTAATTACGATTTACAAATTTAAAAAAATTATCTTTGGTTTTAAAAAAAATAAAGATTATTAAAAACATTTCATAAATTAGGGGCATCAGGCGATTAAAATTTTTAATCATAATTAATTGCATGACTTCACTAGTTAACTCACGATTAATCCCAATTGTTATATCTGTTCTAATATAATAATAAAACTAAATCGAGGTTTTCAAACTCTTGTTAACAAAAGTGGGAAAAAAATGTTAAATAGAAATAGTTCAAATGGATTTTTGACGTCTATAGCCGTCAATGGCAGCGAATGAGTTAATTGCGATGCTACCTGTTTTAATCGACAATTCAGACATATTTTTGATTGGTGTGACAGCCAAAACATGTTGACGGAAGAACGAGCCCATCAAGTTATGATCAATTAAGGCCATTATGACTGTGACTCAATCTAAAAACCATTGCATAATCCAGGAACAAATGAAGCTGAAGTTTGAGCTTGCCAATGCTACGTTAGATCAAGATTCTCTTCTGTTTTCTCAACTCAAGCTTATCCTGTCAAGAAGGCCATTCATTCATTCATCTAACGTCTGCCGACCAAGGCAATCGCCATGAACTGGTCGGCATTGGAAGTCCTCCTGAGCGGGGTCAACAAATACTCCACGGCGTTCGGCCGTGTCTGGCTCTCTGTGGTTTTCGTCTTCCGTTTGATGGTGTACGTGGTGGCGGCTCAGCGAGTGTGGGGGGACGAGAGCAAGGACTTTATCTGCAACACGGCCCAGCCCGGCTGCACCACCGTTTGCTACGACTCGGTCTTCCCCATCTCTCACATCCGCCTGTGGGCCCTTCAGCTCATCTTCGTCACGTGTCCGTCCTTGATGGTGACATGTCACGTCAAATATCGCGAGAAGAGAGACCTGGAGTACACCACCTTGCACAAGGGGACCCATCGATACGCCAACCCTGGGAAGAAACGTGGAGGTCTGTGGTGGACCTACTTGGTAAGGATGGCCGATGCGAAGGGTCCATTGAATGTACAAATAAATAAATGAATGAATAAATAAATAGATAAAAGTCCAAATAAAAACGAATACAAAAAATATCATTCAAAAATTTAATACAAAAAATTAATATAAATGGAAATAAAACCAAATATTTCCATTAAAAAAATAAAGAAAAGCACAAATATATATATATATATATTTTTTTTTAAACAGATTTAACATATAAAAATTAATACAAAAAGTAAATGTGGAAATAAATGTATTTTTTGTTATTTATTAATTTATATCTAATTATATTTATATATATTTTTTCCACATTTACCTTTATATTTATTTTTTATTATCTCATTTTTTATTTATTTTTGCTCTTATTTATTTATATATATATATAAGTTGTTGTTTTTATTTCCATTTGTATTTTTTGTATCTAATTTTTCGAAATGTATTTTTTAAATCTGTTTTTATTTTCACTTTATCCATATATTTATTCATTTTTTTATTTTGTAGTTTGGGCACTTTTGGTCCTCCATAGTATATATTTATTTTTGTATTTATTTCCACATGTATCTTAATATTTATTTAAATTTTTTAATCTCATTTTTTATCTTTGCATTTATTTTTGCTTTTATTAATGTATTTATGGATATATATATTTTGTTGTTTTTGTTTCCATTTATATTATTTTTTTGTATTTCATTTTGGAATTATACTTTATATCAGTTTTTATTTATTTATTCATTCTTTTTTTTCTTTCTTTTTTTTGGCAGTTTTGGTCCTCCATACTTAGTACTAATTCTGATGTTCTGATCCTTGTTTTCAATTAGGTCAGCTTGATTTTAAAGACCATCTTTGATGCCGGCTTCCTGTACATCCTCCACTATATTTATGACGGCTTCGACATGCCCCGGATTTCCAAATGTTCCCTGGAACCCTGCCCCAACACGGTGGACTGCTTCATTTCCCGACCCACCGAGAAAAAAATCTTCACCCTCTTCATGGTGGTCTCCTCACTGGTCTGCATTTTGATGTGCATTTGTGAGATGATTTACTTCATCTGCAAGCGCGTCCTCAAACACAAAAGAAAGAAGAACGAAAAGATATGGAGGGAATTTGCCGGCAATCATGAAATGACATCGCTGACGGCGCCCAGGTCAGAGTTCAGGTCCAAAACTTCCATCCGAATGGATCCCACCGCCTCGATTCAAAACCTCAATAACATGCAAGTTGAGGAAGTAAAAAAAGGACCGAGAAATGATTCACAACGTGAAAATGGCAAGGCGGAGAACATTTAAGGAGCTCTGAACCTCTGTTGACGGCAGCTGTTGAAAAGTGTATAGACATTCATCGATTCAATGATGACTTGTAAATGAATGACTTTGTGCTTGAAGGCATGATCTGTGCATCTAAGTACATATATGCTGCACCGTCAATGTCAATCTCAAACGAAAGTGTGTCAAACATAAGTCAGTGCTTTCTTTTCACTTTTTATTCCTTATTGTTTGTCTACATGACTCTGATGTTTGTACTATTTTGTATTTAGCAAAGAAGCTCTAGAAATGTATATTTAAAAAAAAAAAAATTTGCTTTGTGTTAACCTTCTTGTAAGCTAAACTGTCAATTGTAGCGCTTTTCCACCTTTGTGGCACTCAAAGCACTTTGGAGGCTCAGGATCTTGCTCAAAGACACTCCGCCCGGCATGGTTACAGGGGGGTCAGGAAAAAACCCCCCCGTAGTTTCATTTTCACCTCATCTGGAAAATCTCCCTCAAATAAAGGTCCGTGTGGGCACGACAGCCTTTGTGTGATTGTTGATTCTGTTGAAAACGTACACAGGTGTCAAATCAGGAAGTAAAAGTCCAGGAAGTAAAAGTCCTGCCACAGTTTGGCTTTAGCCGCAGGCACTTCCCAGGGAGCTTGTTTACCTTTTCACTGAAAGGGATCGGCTCGGCGAAAAGGGAATTCAGTGACGTGCAGTGAGGTTCATGATTGCTATTGTTTTCAAAAGCTTTTAACTCGTAGACGTCAAAAATTCATTTGAACTATTTCTATAAGTTTAAAACTGTTTTCCACTTTTGTTAACAAGAGTAAGAAAACCTAGAAAAAATATTGTACATTTAGAGCAGATATAAAATGTGTGATTAATCATGAATTAACTATTGAAGTCATGCAATTAATTACAATTAAAAAATGTAATCGCCTGACGCGATATAAAAAAGAAAAGAAAAAGATTATTAAAAATGTTTAATCGTAATTAATCGCATGACTTCACTAGTTAACTCAGGATTAATCACAAATTGTTTATCTGTTTTAAATGTACAATAAAAATAATTTTAGGTTTCCATTCTCTTGTTAACAAAAGTGGAAAAAATGTTAAACTAATAGAAATAGTTCAAATGAATTTTTGACGTCTATAGCCGTCAATGGCAGTGAATGAGTTCATTATGATTCAATTAATTCGACACTGTTCAACAAGAAAGATGATAAGCAAGAAAAACAAACAAAACGTTTTTTTATAATGTCAAGGACGTGCAAGTAGAAACACGTGATTAATTGCGATGAGTAGAGTTCTTGCTATTACATTTGGAAACACAAGTTAACTTCTAACAGTTTAATTTTCACGCCATTTGCCAGGTGGGTGTGTTTTTAAATGGATTTAAACAAGTTTTACTGGAACATTTCAAAATTTAAACTGCAGCAAAAGTTGTTGTTTTTTCCCTCGAAATTTAAAACTAAAAGCAAAAAAAATATGATTTTTGCTTTTCTCCTCTACATTCCACAATTTTTCATTCATTGAATGAGTTTTTTAATTGAGGAAAAGAAGAAACTATGTGAAAATTAGTTGGAAAAATCATGCTTTTTTTGCCAATTTAGCCATTGTGGGACTAATAAAAAAAATAATTCTTGTTTTCCTCCTCACGAATTTAAAACCATTGCCAGTCTGTCATCAATGATAATAATAATAAATAAAGCACGCTTAATATTTGTTTCCGGAAAGTGTAAGAATAACGGAGTCGTTGGAGAAAACAAGCAAGCAACATCTACTGCCCCCTACTGTTCGATGAGAAAATATTATTACGTATACAGGTTTGCCACGACTCATGCATGTATCTGTTCTGTTTCTTAAGACTGTTTTCTGCTGGGGAAGGTCATTTAACTTTAATCAAAGTAATTGCTATTTAAGTAAGAATATGACATAATCATTTGTAGCTAATTATATGCTGTATACATTTATTGAGTGAATTATAAACCAGACTTGCAATGCTTCAAGTGTCACTTCTGTGCTTTGATAGCTTTTTGGCTTGCACAAGTAGATAATGAAGAAAAATAACTCTTTATATATACAAAAAAAAACTGAATGAAAGTTGGTTAGAAATCAAGTTAGACTTCATTGTGCATGAGTATCGACTATCACGAGAAAAAATGAGTCAGCTGGAATGACAATGTCGTCATCACGCTGCCACTTTGACTGTCCAATCAAAATCGAGAAGGATGGTGGTTTGATTGTCCAATCAAAATCTAGGACGATGGGCAGTTTAGACATAATGAACCAATCAGTGCCTCTCAGAGAGAGCAAGACCCACCTTTTGGTGAAAGGAAGTAAAAAAAAAAAACATGAGTTACAACTACGGACAGGTACTGTATATTTTTATTGTTTTGTTGCGTGTGAAACAAAAGTTGTCTCACCTAGCACGTTTTTACTCTTATGCTTTAACGTTTTACTTGCTTCCATATTGATTCATTTGCATTAAATGTTGTACTTTGTTAGCATGTTGTGGTAACCTACATTAATGTTTCGCTACGCGTCAGACAAACTACGGTCGAAGACTTGCGCTCAGTAGACACGTTTTATTTTATTGTAAAAGTAGAATGAGTGGAAATGAACAGAATATTGATAATGATGTTTATTATGTCGTATGTTGTTATATAAATAAATACAATACATTCGGCGCAGCATCATGTAATCCCTGCATTGGATTAATAGTGGATAAATGTCATTAATCCATCTATTTTCTATTTATGGACCCAACATCTGGGCATTTCTACCATTTCCGCAATACAACGCACCATACAGGGTAAAAACAAATGGCATATTGTATTGCTTTTGCCTGTGACTAGCATACAAACCAGGAATTAAAATAATCCTCTCAAATCAAATCACAACGATCGAAAATCCAATGCAATGCTTTAAGACCGCCGTTTTGACTTGTGACGCGAGCTCGGAATTGTCCATTTCTTTTCTCTTTTACAAGCTGGCACTCTGTACTGGTGGAATGAGTCCCGTGAATTACGTCATGCACTCTGTTGTAGGGCTATCCAGGAGCAGCAGGACATCCAGCTCCAAATGCCGCTGGTCCATATGCATCTGCACCTTCAGCTCCGTATGCATCTGCACCTTCAGCTCCGTACGGCGGTGCAGCGGTTCCACCGAGAGGCTACTATGGCCAAGGTCAAGGGGGGCAGTACGGACCCGGACCAGGGGGTGCGGGTTATGGAGGACAACCTCATGGAGCACAACCTCATGGGGCACAACCTCATGGGGCACCTTATCGCCATCCTCCCCCTTCAGGTACTGCCGGGAGCTTCTTGCCGGCCCTTTGTTCATAACTCCTCTTTTCACGTCACCTGTGGTAAAATGATAGATGTGAAATGAGTGCCACGCTGACAGATTCACTTTGTACCCCCCCCAGCAGGATCAGAGCGCTGAAGGCCTATGTTTAAATCCTTCAGGGCACTGCTTGAAGTGCAACACATCCTTCTTCAAACCCTTTCTTGGCCCTTGTTTTGTCTTTTAGGCAACATCCCCCCTGGTGTCAACCCCGAGGCGTACCAGTGGTTCCAGAGCGTGGACACGGACCACAGCGGCTTCATCAACCTGAAGGAGCTCAAGCAGGCGCTGGTTAACTCCAACTGGTCCACTTTTAATGATGAGACTTGCCTCATGATGATCAGTGAGTCCTTGGCCAACATTAAAATCTTATCTACTGTTTCTTGATATAAAATATACTTGAATTTCCTTTTTTAGACATGTTTGACAAGACAAGGTCAAGTCGTATGGATCTTTTCGGCTTCTCAGCGCTCTGGGAATTCATGCAGAGGTGGAGGGCACTCTTTCAACAATATGACAGGGACCACTCGGGATCGATCAGTGGTACAGAGCTCCACCACGGTAACCGTCTTAAGACCTCTTAAGAAGCTGCACCACCCCCCTAGACATGTATCTCATCTCATCTCATCTTTCTAACCCCGTTAGCCCTGGCACAGATGGGCTACCATCTGAGTCCCCAGTTTTCCGAGTCGTTGGTGCGGCGCTTCATGGTGCATTCCGGGCGCCCCGGCATGCAGTTGGATCGCTTCATCCAGGTGTGCACCCAGCTGCAAAGCATGACGCAGGCCTTCAGGGAGAAAGACACCAGCATGACGGGGAACATCCGCCTCAATTATGAGGACTTCATTTCGGGGGCCATCACCAGGCTCATGTGAGCGTATTGCCAACTCCGCGGTGGGGCCCCCCCAGATGGTGGTCTGCATTTGACATATCAGCCAGTATATCCTGTGACATGAAACCTAACCTACCGACTGAAAGTAGTAACTTTCGAAAAACAAATCATGTATTTAATAATCTACTACTAACCACCCTTCCCTCATACACCGTCTACTAAACTCTGCAGTATTTTAGATTAGTGAAAGATTTATATATTGATAGTAAAGTTGTTTACATCGATCAAAAAGACATACCACTTACGAATATTTTGTGATTGTAGGCTTTAGGGGGCCCTCACAACCCGCAAAATGTATTTTTGTACCTTCATACCACTGATCACCTACAATTCTAAAAATGTTGATCAAAACAGATTTCCAACAAACACAACCTCTGTCTGTTGTTTAACATTCCATAGAGGTTTATGTTCTAATAAGTGCCAACATTATGTCGTTTATATATTGATGTTACCATTACTTTTTTGTGTGTTTGTGTAATGAAAAACAATTGCACTTTCAAGGTACTTAAACAAACCTTCTAAAATAAATACACTTCCCAAACTATTTTTGTGTTGTGTTGTGTTTTAGTGCCCTCATTGTCGCTTTAATTTGCATTGTTTTGGTTCCCTTTTGAAACGTGTTCTCGCCTTGGCAGTGTATTATTCTAACCACTAGGTGGCCTAAAGACGAGCGAAACCAGTGTTACAACTGCTAGGTTAAAACGAAGAAGACTATTGGACCAATCAAGTGACAATCCGGAAGTGTAAACACACACACTCGCATGTTACGTTGACCCACTGCGGCACCAGCGTGAAACGTTAAAGGTGAGTCAAATGACATAACTAATGGTTTTGTAAAACAACATTTATAATCAAATAAGCAATAGTAGTCACTCGAGTGGCGTGCTAATGCAATATCCGGTGTAACGTTGACGAGTGTTTGCAAGCTTACCTCACTACATACTGTTTTAAGGGCATTTGTTACACTGATGTATTTATCTTTAAATGTACTCTGGTAAAAGAAACACCAAGTCAACAAAATACTTGAAATGTACTTGACAAACCAAACCAAAACACAACACCTTTTTAGTTGAAAGAATGTATTTGTTTTGAAACACAAGGGGGAGCCACCTGTGAAGGAATGTTGTCAGGTACAATGTTCCAATTCTCAAGTCAACTAAGGAAACTTAACATCAAATATTAGGACAATTATGCTTTTTAATCTTTGTATTTTCCCCACACCTAGGGATCCCGACTACGCGTGCAGCCATGTGGCCTATAGTCTGGACGGCCATGCGGACCTACGCCCCGTACGTCACCTTCCCCGTGGCCTTCGTGGTGGGAGCGGTGGGCTACCACCTGGAGTGGTTCGTCAAGGGGACGTCCAAACCTCGCGAGGAGGAGAAGAGCATTTTTGAACTGAGGGAGGAGAGGAAACTGCTGGAGCAAGCCGGGATGGACAGCACGCAGGTGCTCAGCCTCAAGGAGAAACTGGAGTTCACGCCCAAAGCGGCTCTGAACAGGAACCGGCCTGAAAAGAGCTAACGTCTTCAAGTACAGACAACATTATTTGTCACAATGGACTTCCCGATCTTTTGTCCACACTATTTGTGCTCTTTGTCATTCTCTCTCTCTCCAATTGTGTCGCCAAAGACAATCACTTCTTGTGTGAATCATGAGGTTTGTGAAGTCAACCATCAGCACGAGAGATCTACGATGAAGATTAAGCTGCTTAGTCGTATTATTGTGTGCAACAACTACACTTTCATTATAGAAAGTTGTCCACTTTGAACAGTGGGCCTTTCCCACTGCGTGTCACGTGAAAGGTGCTTGAATAAAGATTTTAAGTGTCGAACTCGGAGCTCTTGGGAGGTCATCGTTCTGGCTGCGGCCTCATCTCGAGTGGAACGCATTCAAGTGAAGAACTTCATCTTTTTATCTTTTACCAAATGTGTGTTGATTGGGTAAAATTAGGAATGTTGGATACAAGTACAAGTGCTGATGGCACTAGTACCCAAAAAGTTTGGATGCAGACTAAATTCAACTCTATAGAGCACTTTAAAACAACCACTGCTGTTTATTATTATTATTATTTTTTTAGAGTGGAACCCAGACAGCAGATAAAATGAAAACAGCAGAGGCCCCAGAATTGAACCCTGTGGAACACCATACCTTCAATTCATATCGTACAGGCCATATTTTTGGACACACTTTCTCATTCAATGCATTTACTTCATGCATGAAAACTATGTGTGAACTGATGTCGAGTTGTGTATTTAACAAACAAAAAAAAGGTGAAATAATTGAAAACATGTTTTATATTATGGATTCTTCAAAATAGCGATCCTTTGCTCTGGTTACTGTTTTGCATACTCTTGGCATGCTTAAGTCTGGGAACTCCTTAACTCATTTACTGCCATTGGCGGTTATAAACGTAACAAAATCATTTTAACTATTTCTATTAGTTTAAAAAAAAAATCTACTTTTGATAAGAGTATGAAAACCTAGACTTTTTTTTAATCGTACATTTAGAACATATATAAAATTTGTTTATTTTCACCTTTTCTTTTTTTGCTCGACAGTTTGTATGAAAGGATTCAAATAATAAATCGCACGTGTGTCATCACAAGTCATGTGACTCGCTTGTGCGCTTTGACCTCCGCCGAACACCCGAGACTAACGCGCCGAACCTCCATCGAACCAAGAACCACTTCACTCGGAATCCTTAACGACTGCCGTCATAAATGGATGTCAGGAGGCCTTTAAAATAAAACTTGCAGAGGATGACGATTTTGTTCTCGCAAGCCTTTCCTGTTATGAATAATAATATCCTATCTTCCAAGCCCCGGGACCTTTTCACATGCATTGCACCAGAAAGTTATTCATGGGGAAGACGACGAGACTCGGGTTTGCTCGCCCACTCTTACTTTCAGAAAGGATGGATGTGAAGCTTGAATCTGCATGGAGAGGAAGCGGGAGTGTGTACGTCTGCGTCCTTCGGGGAACAATTAGAGGACAGGTAACAATGGAGCGGCGACTCCTCCAAACTGGACAGCACTGTGGGAACTCAAGTCCAAGGCTCCTGGGAAAGTAGAAGGGGGATGTTGGGGGGCGTTCCATTGTTCCTGCTGGATGATGGTGGACAATTACGGAAGCGTATTGCATTCACTTTGAAAAAAAAAAGTCCTGTTTTTCTGACAATTTTTTTTGGGGGGGCTTTGTTTTTTTGAGTATTTTCTGCTTTATTGAATATTTTTTCCCCAGTTTTTTATTTATTCATTTATTTATTTATTTTCAGTTTTTTTGTTTCATAAAATAATAATTTTTCTGTTTTATTGAAGTTTTTTCCTGTTTTTTTGGTAATTTTTTTCTGTTTAAAAAAATAATATTTTACTCAGTTTTTTCTGAATTGTTTTTCTGAGTAATATTCCCTGTTTTATAAAATAAATATTTTTCTGTTTTTCTGAGTAATTTTTCCTCCTGTTTTTCTGAATATTTTTTTGACAGAAAACAATCATAGAAAAAAGAAAAAAATATTCAGAAAAACAGATAATTTAAAAAAATACTCAAAAAAAAAAACAAAGCTCCCCCCCAAAAATTAGTCCGAAAAACAGGAGTTGGTTTTTTTCCCCTAGTGAATGCAATACGCTTCCGTAGATAATAGGTGATGCTGGATGATTCTTTATTTATTTTTTTCAAAGCAGTGCAGTCCAACATCCTGAGCAGACAATAGTGTTGTCTGCTTGATGGGACTGGCATCCCTTCATAAACACACACTTTCACATAGACTGGTACACACCTATGAAAGGCTGGGAATAAACACCGGGAATAAACCTAATGTTTCTCATTAGGAGGAGAACAGTTTTTCATCTTAACAAAAAAAACGTTCTTATCCGAACGAGAAAGTTTCCTTTTAAATCAAGGACGTTTTTTTGTCAGAACGAGAAAGTTTTCTCGCATTTCAGTTTGTGTTTCTGTGTGAAAAGGACATTGATGTTTTACTCGCAAGTTATGTTGTAATTGTAAAATGTAGTTTTAGGGTCTCCCATTCACGCATGTTGCTTTCTCATCCTAACGTGAAAACTTTCTCGTTCTAACAAGAAAGTTTCTTGTTAAAACTGGTTTGTTCGAACAATAAACTTTTTTTCGTTCGAATGAGAACGTTTTCTCGTTAGGACGAGAACGTTTCTTGTCCTAATGAGAAAAATATTAAAAACTTTTATTGGAATATTAATATTAATATAATATTGTATTAGACCGCATGGAACCCCACTGCCCCTGAGTGGCCAAACCGGGTACAACATGAACAGCGCTCCAAATAAAGGCACACACAGACAAAGGCAAGACAGTATAAAATAATTTAAATAAAATAGATTTTGGGACATTTAAAATCGATTCTGAATCGTACTAAATGAGAATCTATTTTTTGGGCACACCCCTAATAATTTGCAGTTGGAAATAAATTGTTCCTACTGAATGGCAACCAAATCAAAAATGCTCACGATAAGGTTTACATATAAGAACTGAAACGGTCCTTTTTGTACACATACACTAATTTGAGGTACTTGATCCAATGCACACTTCCTTTTTTTTTTGCAGTATACAGCTTAGTAAAAGAGAATATTTGGTTGTTAGAATGCAGTCCATCGTCCTCCTCTTGATTTTTGATGGGCAGCGTCGAACAATGCCCACTGCAGCCCCCCCCCCCATTGTCAGGGTGAATGTTCCTCAGTGGACCGGTCCCAGTGGGGAAACAATAGTGGAAGAGGAAACAGATACAGACCCACTTCCTGTCCAGAATCTAAATTTAGTGATTGGACATAGTTTTGTTTTGTTGAGGTGTAAAATGCCCAAATTGAGGACTGGATATTGTTATGGACTGTTTGTCAGCATGAAAGTCCAGGAAACAAAAGAAAGTTGGCATACATGTTAACAAGTAAACACCAAAGAACGACAGTTACATCATTACGTTCAAATAAAACAATTTGAACCCAGGCACCCCCCGATGCCATAGCCAGTTTTCGTTATCCCTGCTTATATAACATTGTATGCTCATTTTCTTGCTATTTAGTTTCTGTGCCTTCATTAATTGACGTCAACAATGTGGTTGTTGTTTTTTCTTCAATGGGCAACGCAACGTCTTTCACGAATGAGCTGGGCGGGAAAAACAACAACAAACTCATTCACTGCCAGCCCAGTAAAAAATCGATGTTTTGACGTCTATAGCCGTCATTGGCAGCGAATGAGTTATGGGAACACCACAGCACGGGTCTTGCATTTGCAGCCATACGACAAATCGTGTCCTATCAGGAAGTCTGATTTTTCTTCAGGTTTTTTTTTTTGTCGAGATTTGTGGCTTTCTTCACGTTATCAGCAACACGTGGCTTGCCAACACAGTGAGGAAACGCATCAGCAATGACTCCAACAATCTCAGGAAGCGCAGTTACAATGGCGGTCCATCCCAAAAGGGTTGATGTCGGACCGTAAGGACGACCCGTCACTCACAACTTCCCATGCGGTGACTCATCATCTTATTCGCATTAGCGGCGGCGATCGCAATAATAAAGAATGTTGGCTCTTCATCTTCCCGCTCGCCAGCTCAAGCTGGTTTTTGGTCGGCAGCTCCGACGACAATACAGGTCGACCCCTGCAATCTGTTGAATGCCCCCCACCCCCCACACTCCCTCCCCCGTTTGGCTCAGTGAAAACACCCACGTTAACAATAACAGGGTGGTGCCCAATGCGGACGGCTGCACGCGTGCACCCGCCCACCTGCGCCGAGATAATCGGACCGCGCGGGAATGCCAGCCAAGTTTTAGTGAATAGACTTGGAAACAGGCAACTTTGGAAGGTTGTTTGGATTGTTTCGCGGAACAATATCTGCCAATTCATCTTTGACGGTGCCAGAACATCATAAAAGTTCCCTCTTTGAAGACGGTCTTTCCGATTATTGTGTCCATTCAACTGCAGTGAAATAAAAGCATTTAAAACAAATAAACAAGAAACTTGAATGCCTACAATCGTAATTATAATTTTATGGCAAACCAGTCCAGGGCATACCTTTCGCTTAAAGTCATCTCACCTTGCGACTTAATGAGGAGCAAGTGCTGGTGAAAAAATGAAATGTTTTTATCTCAATTACTAGCCATGAAAACAGTTTTAACAATGAGATTTTCAACAGGGCTAGCAAAAAAAAAAAAAAAAGTGCTCAACCACCTTCATTTTACAATATAATTGAATACGTTGTTGTTTATGTGCCGTCAATATTCGAGTTAAGGTGAAAATTCCGGTTTCTGAAACATTCGGGATTAGTCCTGCACTGCAAAAAATGCCGTACTAAAAATAAGCAAAAATATCTTAAAATTTCAACAAATTCTGTTACTTTCAGACACACAGATATATACACACATATATATGAGTATATATACAGTACACACACACACAAAATAAAGTGAAAATGCCGCAGAAAAATTATTGCATTCAAGTTTCACTCACTTAAGTGATTGGCAACGTAAGATGGCCGCCACACATACATAAGTAGTTCCTGTGACCAAGATTCTTTGCGGACAAAGCGTTTGCCTAACACAAGCCAATGTTTCGTTCACAGGTGCTTACTCGATTGCGTTTATGTGACCAAACATTTGGGTTCGAAAAGGGGTAGTAACCCTGGGGTCTTATTCAGTGTTTGTGAGTTTTGAGTAAATGATTGCCGTGACTCCCTGATCAGCGGTAGTGGGAGACATGAGGAATGTTAGCCAATCAACATCATTCATTTGTGACGGTTTATCCTAACTTTATTTTCCAATAAATAAACAAAACATTTTATATAAATACATATTTCATTGATTTGGCACCTTCCTTTCCTGTCAGACCCATTTGAAGCATCCAAGCGCCGGGAGCTGGTTGAGTAGACGCACCTGTGGCTAAAGCTAAACCCTGCCGCAGTTTGGCTATAGCTTCAGGTGCTAGCTAGCTAGCTCCCTAACTAGCTCGCATGGTGCTCGTTTACCTGCTAGCTAGCAGGTCCAGAAAGTAAAAACCTTGCCACAGTTTGGCTATAGCTTCAGGTGCTAGCTAGCTTGCTAGCTAACTCCCATGGTGCTCGTTTACCTGCTAGCTAGCAGGTCCAGAAAGTAAAAACCTTGCCACAGTTTGGCATGGTGCTAGCAGGTAAACGAGCACCATGTGAGCTAGCTAGCTAGCCACCTGGGGTAAAGCCAAACTGTGGCAGGGTTTTTACTTTCTGGACCTGGATTTGGCACCTCTGCAAGAATCCAACTGGTGGTTGGTCAGTAGTCCATTGCTTACAATACTATTGGTACAATTTTTGCATTGTCGTGAGCCGATTGGAATCCTCACAAGTCCCATTCTGTTATCGAGCCTCTGACCCACTAATCCAAGTCACCAAATGTGAAACGGGAACAGTACGTGTGCATCTGCAAAGCCATTATCCTCTTGGGAGCAGACCTTAGACCGGAACATTCCATCATACGGGCTAAGAGGAACTCCAGGGATGACAAAGCGGACCTCAAGGGAATGTATTTATTTTTATCCGTTATACTATTCTCTTAAATGCTCCCATAACATCCGGCGCCCTCAACTGTTTTTTTTCCTTCTTCTTCACATATTCAAGCTATTTAATGTAGCATCTCGTGACCGTCAAGTTTTTGCTTGCCTTGGGGAACAGTTCTTCAAAATAGATCTGTTATCAGACCAATGTTTGTTTGAAGCATGTTGCCGCCTCCGAGGCACTCGGTTCACAGTGCAACTCTTGTCTGTTGTTTCAGCTCCTCTTTTATTTACTCCAGTGTCATGTGCAAACAACAAGCATGTTAGAATCATAACAAAAAGTGTCTCGCTCAGACATAGTGCTTCTGTTTGGAAGCTGCCCTGTGGTTGTCCTTTGTTTTTTGTCCGTAGTGGTTCCTGGGTGAACGGGATGTCCTCATAGCCTCCATGCAGTTCGTATAGCTCGGGAGCACGTCGCTCCCGGCCTCCGCCGGCTCCCAGTTGACCGTTATGGCCAGATCGCCGAAACTCTCACATGGGTTCGTGTAGCCCGTGGCCTCGCTCGGGCTCCCGGTGTAGGACTCTGGTGTTTCGTCTCGGGCCTCCGGGGCCTCCGGGGCCTCCGGTCTGGCCGCCGGTCTTGCCGCCGCCGCCGCTACCTGCTCAGAACGTTTTAGGTAGACTTGACCCTGGGAGCGGTACCGTTTCTTCAGCCGGTGGGAAATTGCGAGCTGGAGCAGATGAAGGAGCTCGATGAGGTTGAGCAGCAAGGAGATGGCGGCGATGGCCTGAGTGTAGATGGTGAAGATGGTCTTCTCGGTGGGTCGGGAGACGAAGCAGTCCACCGTGTGAGGGCAGGGGAAGCCCACGCACTCGAACTTTGCTCCGATCAGGAAGCCGTCGTAAAGGAACCACAGCCCCAGGATGAAGCCGACCTCGAGGAGAACTTTTATGAGGATGCTGAACGTGTAGGCGCATAACAGCTTGCCTTTCAGTTTCGGCGCTTCCGGTGGGCTCCTCTCAGGGGCGCTTCCTCTCTGAGCACCCCGGTCTTTCTTTTTCGCCACATTTTTGTTGTCCCTTTCCGCGACAGCTGCGCCTTCTTTCACCCGCTGGTCCTCCTCTTTTCCAACCTCCTCCTTCCCCGACCGCATCGCCACGTATCCAAAGTAGAAGATGGTCGGCGTGGAGACGAAGATAACTTGGAGGACGAAATAGCGGAAGTGGGAGATAGGGAAGGCTTTGTCGTAGCAGACGGCGGTGCAGCCCGGCTGGCGCGTGTTGCAGATGAAGTCCGCTTGCTCGTCGTCCCAGGCGGACTCCACGGCCGTGCCGAGGACCAGCATGCGGAACAGGAAGAGAACGGTGAGCCAGACGCGGCCGATGCCTGTCGAATACTCCTGGCCCTCCTCCAGCAGGTGCTCCAGAAAGGACCAGTCAGCTCTGGACATCCTCTGACCCTGTGAGGACAAGGACCAGGGCCAGTCACATTCAAACTTCGTGGGAGTCAGAAAACACCTGCCACCACTTAACATCCCTTTGATGAAGGCCAAATCAAGTTCAGATGTTCTAGTAGGCTTTTCCTGACATTTGATTGCTTTCCAGCAGAAATGTCTTGTACTGTTCATAATTCATAATATGGTGCTCGTTTGCTATTGGCTATCGACCAATCACAGCGCAGCTTCAGAAAACACGTGAGCCGTGATTGGTCATTGTTTGAGCGTTGAGCAACATTGATGTCATCTTCAGTCGACAAAATGGCCGCCCCCTCAGATGGATGAGTCCGGCTGGATTTTGCCTCATAACCCAAAAAATGTAATATTAATCAGAATGTCATGCTTAGAATAGTGAGGTCACATATAACATATTATTGTCAAGAAATGTTAAAGGTTGACTTCCACTTTAACTCATTCACTGCCATTGACGGCTATAAACGTCAAAAATTCATCTTAACTATTTCTATTTAACATTTTTTCCCTATTTTGTTAACAAGAGTATGAAAAAAATGTTTATTGTACATTTAGAACAGATATAATATTTGTGATCAATAGCGAGTTAACTAGTGAAGTCATGCGATTAATTACGATTAAAAACTTTAATCGCCTGACGCCCCGAATTTTTGATATTTTCTTTCTTTCTTTTTTAAATTCATTCACTGCCGTTGAAAATTCATTTTAACTATTTGTATTAGTTTAAAAAAAAAAATCCCCACTTTTGTTAACAAGAGTATGATAACTTAGAATTTTTTTATTGGACATTTAGAACATATATGAAATTTGTGATTAATCTTGAGTTAACTAGTGAAGTCATGCGATTAATTACAATAAAAAAATTATAATCGCCTCTTCCCCCTAATTTTTAATAATATAAAAAAAATTAATTTATGGCAGTGAATGAGTTAAAATAGTTTTACGATATGTGGGTGCAAAACCATTCAAGGATGATTTAATTTGAAAGTGGAACGATTCAATTCCTGATTCGATATGGCTTGGTCCGAGACGGTACTTTTTGTTGTCATTTAAAATGAATTTGTCTGTACTGTAAATGTGGAACAATTAGATTGAGTTGGATTCAATGCAACCACATCTTTTAAATAAAAAAACAAAACAAGATTTTCCGGTTCAAACCGTTTTTTTGTTATCTGCTGAGAAGATTACGGTGAAACTAAATTTTCCAAATACCTCGTCTCATCCAAACTTGATGCGTTCCTGAATGTTCATAAGGCGCTAAAATGAGCCAGATCAGCCCCAAAACAAAGCCCCTTTTATCAGAATCTTTTTTCTTTCTTTTTTTAACAATAGTCATTTCTTTGTGTTCAACACAGCAAAAGTTGCTTGCAAGTATGTTTTTTTTTCTTTCTCTCTTCCAATCATTATAAACATCGCTAATGAGCCACCACCGCTTTCACATCTGCGAAAACAGCAACACTTAACACCTAACTGGTATTTGATTTCTGCACCAGGCATTTTAACGAGCACACATCTAATGCATAAGTACGCAATTATGTAGGTTTATTAAAGTCTCTGCTAAGTGGTATCCCTCCCCGCACTTTTACTAAGAAGTGGGGTTGGCTATTGCCCCCCTATTGCTTCTTCCATGAGCTCAGTCTTGTTACAATGGTCTTCCAAACAACCTCCACTCCCAAAAAAAAAACAAGTATACCGCGCTTAAATGTTGACGATCATGAATGGAAGCATCTAACAGTTTTCATATAAAAGCTTTTTTTTCCAGCAGTGCTATTAACTCATTCACTGCCATTGACGGCTATAGACGTTAAGAATTCATTTGAACAATTTCTGTTAGATTTACATTTTTTTTCCACATTTGTTAACAAGATTAGAAAAACCTAGAATTTTTTTATTGTACGTTTAGAACAGATATAAAATTTGTGATTGATCGTAAGTTAATTATTGAAGTCATGCAATTAATTAAAAAAAAATTGTAATCGTCTGACACCCCTAATTTTTAATAATAATAGTTAACTCACAATTAATCACAATCTTTATATCTGCTCTAAATGTACAATTAAAAAAAATTCTAGGTTTTCATACTCTTGTTAACAAAAGTGTGTGTGTGGGGGGGAGGGGGGGGTGAAACTAATAGAAATAGTTCAAATGAATTTTTGACGTCTATAGCCGTCAATGGCAGTGAATGAGTTAATCGAAATGAGGGCAAATCAGCACTGCAATGTGAATCTTCATTTGGGTACAAAATGATTGCTATAATTGCGTCGCGACTTGAGAGGAATCGCAGATGGGAAGTGTTTAATGATAATGACAGTAGTTTGTCGGGAAGCCACACACACACACACACACATATATATACTATACATCTGAATAAACATCCTGTGAGGAGCGAATTTGGGTACCGCTGTGACACTTTCTTAAGAGTACTTTTTTGTTTTACTGTTAGCTCAGCCCTGCTAGAAAAGGACGGGGGGCAAAATAAAGTCAAGTCACAGGGTGGAATTCTGGATATTTATGACGAAATATCGCCAATTTCATTTAGAATGCAAACATTCCTCTAAGTATTGAATAAGTACAAATAAATTACATTTTAGTGAGGTGTAAACAATAGCAACTTTATAGTTACTGTAAACATGCAAACATTTCTAAATATGTGAATTATACACGGTAGAAAGTTTTTATTAATTAGTATATAAGGCTATTCTTTTTTAGAAATTCATACGCGTTTGATTAATATTATTATTATTATTTCTACAAAAAGACGTCCATTGAAATCCATTTCAAGACCGTTTTTTACCTTTCTCTCTCGTGGAAGGTCTCAAGTCTCCCAAGCTTGCCCTCCTCCCTTTTAATGCTCCTCTGAATCCTATTCGTCTTCTTTAAAAAGATTCCGTGTCATCGGAAAAATAAAGTGAGGAGAACTTTCCCATGCTTCCGAGTTCACTTCGGCCCTCCCCTCAGGAACTCTGTCCAGGAAATGGGACGGGGCCACGCTATAGTACGTGACCCTCATTTGCGCTCCTCATTTCGGGGGCAACGACACAAGATGTGTTTTATTTATTTTTGGGTGCCTTTTTTTACGCCATGCTCAATAGACATGTCAATGAATTCAGATTTTAATCAGAACAAGAAAAGGAGGAAATGATGCATGTTTTTTTTTTTTGAATGAAAAAGTTGAATTTTCCGTTAAATTCATTATCTCAATCTCACATTTAGAAATCCTCCACCCAGCGACACAATCGCTTCACTTGTTTGCCCTCTTTAAGAATTTACGCATCAAGATTAATGGTGTAATTTTCCATTCTGCCGTCAGGTGGCGCCAGTCACCTAAAAACAACGCCGACGCATGCTGGATGACTTATTTTGTTTGTTTTCCAGCAATGGTTTTTATTGACCTGTTAAAAGTTTATACCCGCAAGCGCTACAAAATCCACCCAATCGCTATTAAACACCCAACTACAATCCATGCCAAAAAAAAGAAAATAAAAAAAGATTATATAAAATAGTTAGAGTTAACATGTTTAACTAATTCGAGTGTGAATAGATTTAGTAGCACTTTTGTCAACATTCTTTTCTTCATTTTTTTCAACTTTAGTCATACAAAAAAAGCATTTCAAATGTATGTAATGTATTAATTTTTTTTTTTTTTTTTGGGGGGGGGGTAATTTTAATTCATCATTAGTGCTCTTGTGCAATCAAATCCTAGAAATAGAAAATTGCCATTAATTTCATGCAATTTCAAGGAAAATACTCTATTGGGATATTGAGGTCCTTTTTTAAAATTATCTGTCTTTTTTTTATTTTTATGTATCAATAAGACCTACACTGAATCCATTTTTCTTTTACAGAAACGTGCTATTCGTGTTGTTTGCGGTTGTGGATACAAAGACCACACGAGCCCATTATTTATACAACTAAAAACGTAAAAACTTAATGAAATTTAATCGCCTTGAAAATATGTATAAAGCCCATCATGAAATTTTTACCAGTGAACATACAAACTAAATTTATAAAATGGGAAATATAGAACAAAAAGAATTATGTATTTCAACAATCTGGATTGTAAAAACAAAATCTTCTCAGTCTTTTTTTCTTTAAAGCATAAAAGCACAATTACTGCAATTTTTTTTTTTTTTAGTTGATCAGGGGCATAAAAAATAAGTTTGACTTCTTTCTGTCCCCTTTCATTTTTTTTGCTTTACTTTGTATTTCAATTTTGCTTTATATTGTCTTTTTTTTTCCTTTTAAAAATGAATGAAATAAATGGATTAAAAGGTACTAGTGGTATCCATACTTGGAATTGGTATCGGTGACCACTCAAGAGTACTCGTAACTGGTATCAGTATCAAAACATCCCTAACTATTGCATTTCCACCATTTGGACTTGTTTTGCATCACAGTGCAGAAGATAAACGAATGAAATAGTTTGCCATATTTCAACATTTTTTGTCATGGTTTTTTTTTTGTGTGCAAAAAAAAACAGCATTCCGTACAATATGCGCTTGTTTTGAAGTCGAGCTAATGCAAAAGCGTGTTCGTCTTGCTCCTGCTGAATATGCAAACTGAATATACCAGGCAGTAAAAACATTGCTGGAAGCCAAGATGTTCTCTTATCAGTTTTGTCCGAGAAAAAACAAAACAAAACAAAAACAAAACCGCACACTGCATAGCGTTTTGAGCATTAAACCACAACATTGAAACTGTGAATGATTATGTGCAGAAACAGTCCTAATTATATTTACGCACGACTGTGACACCTCCAAATGTTGTCATCACCCGGGCCACACCACTCAGTCAAACCAAAGCGTTTAGTCAGAGGTCGTCTCCCCAAGGTTCGACCCAATCAACGGCCGCGCCCCAAAATGGAGATGGGAAGGCCAGCGAAAGGAAGGTGCGCTGTCAAAATCCAATTGAAAGTAAATCATCTTTGACAGATCATGCTACGTTCTGGCCTCGTTCCATACTGCAGACGAGCGGAGAAAGGAAGCCAGCCAGCCGGTGTAATACAAGTGTTTGCATTCAGGGGATGTGTTCTGCTTCCTCATGTTTGCAGTCTTCCTCCCTGCGTGTGCAGTTTGCAATTAAACTAATTGGCTGGTTCGGCTCAGCCAGTCTCTCACCAGCAGGCCCACAATCGCTCTTTTACATTCATTGTGTGCATGCGTGAACAAGATGATGACATCATCGATACAATGTTAGTACGTTTTGTTTGGATTTGTGAAATCTTATTGTGGGTAAATGCCGATTCGTTATATTTTATTTTATTTTTTTTATTTTTCTGGAGAGCTCATTTCATTCGGTAATTTTACCGATTTGACATGTCATCATCATTGCTCTCTCTTTTTTAATTTTTTTTTATTATTATTTTTTTTTATTTTTATAAATTTTTATTTTGTATGTGCGTATTCATTAGTTCACCTAAAACCTAAAAAAAATCCCATACCGTTCACCTAAACCGAACACTTCAGAATCCAGCCAGAGTCGCGAGGCCGTCAGGAGACCCGAGGAAGGACCAAAGAAAAGAAAGGAAAGTGAAATCCAGCACCGACCAGACACCACCCACCGGGCCACCAACCAGAGTCCTTCACCAACCCCAGAAACATCTAAATTCCAACAAATCAGGGAGACCTCAAGAGACCAAAGGAGAGACTGAGGACAGGAAGGAAGGACAGACGAAGCAGAGTGCGATCCACAGCCGATTCGTTATATGTGGCACAAACAGGGTTGGTAAAAGCCACTGGTTTCACGTTTGGATGCAAAATAATGAAAATGCTGAGGCAAACAAATCATGCTTGCAGTTATGATTTTCCACATGAATAAATAATGATATTTTTGAGTCAGTCCTGCCTTGCGTCGCTAAATTAATAAACGCCGCGACTGCCGAGAGACAAAAACACAACCTGTCGATCATGTTTCAGCTTGTGATAGGGAAACAGTTCGGACGATTACAAAAAACAACTACAAATAAATATGTACATCAATTATATATATTAGGAGTGTTAGAAAAAATAGATTCGGCAATATATGGCAATTCTCGAATCGATTCGATATGCGACCGAATCGATTTTTAAACATCAATTTTTTGAGAATATTCAACAAAACATCTTACTTAGGGTTAGGATTTACACATTAACTCATTCACTGCCATTGACGGCTATAGACGTCAAAAACTCATTTGAACTATTTCTATTAGTTGAATTTTTTTTGAAGGCGAATTAAATTTTCAATTGTAATTAATCACACGACTTCAATAGTTAACTCACGATTAATCACAAATGTTATATCTGTTCTGAATGTACAAGAAATAAATACAAATTAGGTTTTCATACTCTTATTAACAAAAGTGGAAAAAGTGTCAAATTAATAGAAATAGTTCAAATGAATTTTTGACGTCTATAGCCGTCAATGGCAGTGAATGAGTTAAGCATGGAAGAATGTTATATTAATGGAACATTAAGCCTTAATATTTTATTTCAGTGCTGTTCAAACATGAAACAGACCGCAACCTTTTCTGTTAAATGCAGTGGCTCAGTTATAAGCCTGAATTTTCAGATAAATAAATACCTTTTCATACAAATCTTACAGTGTACATGTACAAGTTTATTGATTAGTATTTTCTAAATTTGAGTTACACAAAAAAAAATCGCAATAATCAATTTATAGATTCGTATCGGGATTAATCAGTATCGAATCGTGATACGAATCGAATCGCCGTACTAGGCAATTCACACCCCTAATATATATATATATATATATGCAATACCATTTCAATCTGGAACTTGATTAGTCCAGAAAACGTTTCCTTTTTGCATTATTAACTACTGCCAATCTTTTATACACTGCACTTTTAAAATTGCCATTGTTTTTAAATTGCTCCTACGTACACCCCCCCCCCCCCTTGTTCCTTCAGGATTCCATCTTTGTGATATTAGGATGTATTGCGTTATTGTCAAATCGAAATCAAAGTGAAGCATATACTGTTGCAATATTTGTAAATGCAGCAGAACTGCTGCTATCAGCCGTTTGTTTTTGGTAAAAGGTGTCACAGCAACATGAGCGATGGATGCCACAACCTTGTTTGTTGTAAGATAAAAAAATGCATGACATTCCGGCACGGCTTTATATCTTTTTTTTTTTGAGTGAACGCAGTTGGGCACATGACTGAATTAGACTCCACGTCCAATCAGAGCTTACCTCGCCAGTTTCGTTAGGGGGAGGGACACC